>NC_053023.1:609160871-609251704 GCF_003073215.2 Triticum urartu
GTTTCTTTTTTTGTTTTTGTTCTTCACTGATATCTTATACGTATTTCACTGGATTTAACATGACATAGTACTAATTTATTTTTAAATTTGTTTTAGTATGGCTACTAATTTTTGGATTAAGAATATTTTGTTCCCCAACAAAAATTTGCGAATTTTCAAAATTTCCGCATATTTAGTTAATTTTTTTAACCCTGGTACTGACTAGAAAATGGACAACAATTCTATAAATGGAACGGGCTGCAATAAATTCCATATGAATTAGAAAATGAGTAAAAAATATAAAAATAATAGCAAATGGGTTGTACACACCACAGATTTCGAGGCTGACTTGTTTACGCAAGGCTTTGTCAGTCAACACATGATTCTAGCAGCAGTGACTGTTGGATGTCCATCCAATGGCCGGCGTGCTTCTTCAATCTCTGATCTTCCTACTCCAGCCGCCTAAATTAGCGCCGGCGGGACTGCCTGCTCCCTCCTCTTGTGGCCCGCTGTGATGCCGCGCAGGCTTCCCCGCCCCACCCTACTCCCTCTGCTGGCCTGGCCGCACGCAATCAACTGCCTCCTTATTACGCGAAAAAATGATTCCTCCCTGACATCTGGGGCGCACCGGTTGGGAGGCTGACATGTGGGCCTACTAAGTTGACGCGTACGCAGGGCTTGTCAACTTAGTCAACAAACGATTATAGCAGCGGTAACCGTTGGATTTGAATCGAACGGTCCTGCTGCTTCTTCAATCGCTGCTCTTCTTGCACCAGCCGCCCAAACCAGCACCGGCGAGACCTCCTGCTCCTGCCTCCAGTGGCCGGTTGTGTTGCCGTTCAGGCCTCATCGCCCCCTACTACTCCCAACGCTAGCCAGGCCCTGCGGCGACGACAACCTCACACCGCAGCCGAACCAGTGAACCTTCGTACTCCTCTCTGCGTGGGCATCCACTACCGCGTCTTCCCCGGCTCCGCGTCATCCCCTTCCTAGGCCTCGCCGTCGTCCACAGCCTTGGTGCTCTTGGCATGGCATGGTCAATGTGGTCAATGACCGACTTCCATCGGAAGAGTACTGTACGTGGAGAGGCTGACAGTTGGGTCCACGGCCACAACCCAGTTTTTTTGTGATTTGCCAAGTAAGTCACTTTGTCAAGCCTGTTGGGCTGGAAATCTTTCAAGACGAGGAGAGCTTTCATTCGGCTGGCCGAGAAAATGGCCTATCAGTACTGAGAAATGGGTTGTACATTTTTAAAACACATCAAACCGGCAATTAGTTTCAAATTTCTTTTTTTCATTTCAAGATTTTAAATTGCATTGATTTTTATGCGTGGACAATTTGTTAGATTTTATATTGATATATATTTATTTTTAAAATCAGTTTGAACATGACTCAAAATTTTGGGATTAAAAACAGTTCAGACCGCACCGAAATATGCAAAATTTCGTATAATTTTTTAACCATGGCCACAATATGGGCTGTAATGCTAACAAAAAGAATATGAGCTCCAAAAAAACCTTAAGAATTAGCAAATGGGTTGTAAATTATTAGAAATAATGGCAGATGGGATGTATGATGTTTCCCAAAGATTTGAGGCTTTCCAAAAAAAGGTTGACGCACAAGCAGTGACTGTTAGATGTCCATCCAACGGCCATCGTGCTTCTTCAATCTCTGCTCTTCCTGCTCCAGCCGCTCAAACAAGAGCCGGCGGGACTGCCTGCTCTCTCCTCCCCGCGGCCGGTTGTGCTATCGCGCAGGACTCACTGCCCCATCGTACTCCCATCGGTGGCCTAGACATCCCTCTACTCACCCACACCTGCTGTTATTCTCCAGCGACGGCAGACGAACCAGTAAACCCTCGTACAGTCGTACTCCCCTCCACGTGGGAAACAACTACCGAGTCTTCCTTGGCTCTATGTCGTTCCCTTCCTAGGCCTCGTCGTCGTCCACCGCCCTGGTGCTCTCGGCACGGCCTGTTCAACATGGTCAACGACCGACATGCATCTGAAGTGGACTATACGTGGAGAGGCTGACAGCTGGGTCACAGTCGCACGCAAGAAAATGCCTCCTTATTATGCGCAAAATAATGATTCCTCCACCCGACATCTGGGACCCACCGAAAGGGCCTCTGTATTTCACAAAAAAATGTTACCGCCGCTGACAGCTTGGACCCACCAGCTATATCTTCGCACGTAAGGAAGTGCCTCCTTATTACGCACAAAAAATGAATACTCCCCCTGCTAGCTGGGACCCAGTATAGTGGGAGGCTGACTTGTGGGCCTACTAAGTTGACGGGGATGGAGGGCTTTGTCAACTTAGTCAATATGCACGGTTTTAGCTCCAGTGACCGTACGATGTCCATCCAACGGCCGTAGTGCTTCTTCAACCTCTGGTCTTCTTGCTCCAGCCGCCCAAAGCAGCACCGGTCGTGTCGCATGCTCCAGCCTCCTGTGGTCGGTTGTGCTGCGGCGGAGGCCTCACTGCCCCTACTATTCCAACCGCTAGCGAGGCCCTGCGGCGACGGCAGCCTCACACCGCAGCCGGACCAGTGAACCCTCGTACTCCCCTCCACAAGGGCTTCCACTACCGCGTCTTCCCCGGCTCCGCGTCGTCCCCTTCCTAGGCCTCACCGTCGTCCACCGCCCTTGTGCTCTTGGCACGGCGTGGTCAATGTGGTCAAGGAACGACTTCCATCGGAAGAGTACTGTACATGGAGAGGCTGACAGCTGGGTCCACGGCCGCAGCAAGGAAGTGCCTCCTTATTACGCATAGAATAAATATTCCTCCACCTGACAGCGGGGACCCACCGGACGGGCCATCGTATTTCATGAAAAAAACATTTCCCCCTGACTGCTAGGACCCACCAGCTACACCTTCGCACACAAGGAAGTGCGTCCGGGCAAAAAATGATTCGCCTCCCTGACAGCTGGGACCCACCAGCTACATCTTCGCACGGAAGGAAGTGCGTGACAGTCGGGACCCATTTGGTCGAAGCATACGTAGCGTTGTCATTCTGGTCGCGAATGTGTATGTACATACTGGTCGATGTAGAGGCGCGCATGTGTCGTAGTAGAGGCGCGCACGTAGCATGTACACGTACGTACAGCGTCTAGGGTGCAAGAAAGTAAATACGGCCACGTACGTACATATGGGTGGGGTCTCGAACGCCTACTCGCGCGTACGTACGGCCAGGGCTCGTGTACATGGCTGGGTCGGAACGGAGAAACAGCGGCGTCGTCGTGTTCATGGGGAGCCAACCGGCTTGGTCGGAACGGAATGCGTCGTCGTGTTCATCGGGAGGGCTTGGAAGGAATAGCTGATGGAAACGAGGCCTGGCGTACCGCAGAACGGAGGAAACGGCCTTGTGTTCGACTGGCCACATTCGAAACAAGATCTTGTTCATCGGGAGGGGTCTAGCGTACCGTAAAACAGAGGAAACGGACCTCCTACGGTCGGAACGGGGGTCCTGTTGATCGGGAGGGGTGTTGCGTACCGCAAAACAGAGGAAACGGACTTGTGTTGGAGCACTACGATCGAAACGGGGGTCCTGTTCATCGGGAGGGGTGTGGCGTACCGCAAAACGGGACTCCACGGGATACTGTTCATCTCCACCGTCGACCCCCTCCAGCCTCCACGGGCTACTGTTCATCCACAGTCGACCTCCTCCAGTCTCCACCTACGACTGTTCATCCACGGGCTCATGTTCATCCAGCTCCACCGCGCGCTACTCCACCGGCTACTGTCCAACCAGCCCTCTCCACGGGCTCCTGTTCAACCACCCCTCCACGGGCTACTGTTCATCCAGCCCTCCACCATCTACTGTTCATCCTGCCCTCCACGGGGTGGTCCTGTTCATCCTGCCCTCCACGGGGTCCTGTTCATCCAGCCCCAACCAGCTCGATCGATCGGGATCCTGTTCATCCAGAGGCAACACCACGGGGTCCTGTTCATCCACCCCCACCGGGAACTGTTCATCCAAACCCCCCAGCAACGCTCACTGTTCATCCAGAGGCAGCATCGATCGGCTTCAGTTAGCAGCAGTAGCGAAGGAATCGCTCGATCGGGTTCATTAATAGCCATCGATTGATCGCTCGGTTTCAGTAACGTGTAGCCTGCAGTGCAATCGCTCGGGTTTAGTTAGAGCCCAACGCCTCGCACCCATGCGCGTGCGCGTACGAGAGAAACGCGCATCGCTCGGCCCCGACCACCCACCGTAACCGGAAACACCCAGATATTTTCCTCGCTCTCGCTTCTACCATGGTTTTTTCCGTCATGGACGGCCCAAAGAATGTCATGCAGCTGCGTCTCCGGCCCGCCCAGGACAAAAATCCCATTTTTTGTCATGATTTTTTGTCATAGAAGTGGGACCCCACCACATCTATGATGATACCGTGTTTTGTCACAATTATTTTCATAGAAGTGTCATAAGTATGACAGAAAAAAATTCGTTCGGCCCAAAATGTCACCGATGTGTCTTTTTTTTGTAGTGCCAATGTCAATCAATTCCAATTCCAAGATCCAATATCATCGCATAGCCTATACCATGCCAATGCTTTTTCCTTCAAAGATAAAGGGAAAACCTTCTTCATAACTTCATCTCCGGGGAAACCTGCAAGCTTGAACAATCCACAAATTTGTTCTACGTATATCAAGTGCATATCAGGATGTTCGGTTCCATCTCCTGCATAAGGATTAGCTAGCAGTTGTTCTATCATACCCTAAGGAATTTCATATTCAATATTTTCAGTAGGTGCAGTAGGTTGAGGGGTAGCTAATTGTGGTTCCGGTCGAGGTGAAGATACCCCGAACAAACCCCTCAAAGGATTGTTTTCCATAGTAACAAGTGACAATAAATTTCAGCACACTATATAAATGTTCCCTTACTAAATTCCACTTACAAAAGGCGCAAGCATCTGCAACTACAAGAAAAGTATTAAAAAATTCTAACCATAGCATTAAACTTTTGGATCCATTCAGCCCCTTACGGAATAGCACACAAACTGGGGTTTAAGCTTCTGTCACTCTCGCAACGCATCATCTAATTTCTACTCCATAATGCATTCCCTTAGGCCCAAATATGGTGAAGTGTCATGTAGTCGACGTTCACATGACACCACTAAGAGAATCACAACATACATACTATCAAAATATCGAACACACACTACTACAGGATGCTGCTAACGCGACACTACGATCAGAGACCCTTCGAGAAACTGTGTGCGATGCAATAATCACAAACGGTGGTGTATGAAAACTGTCAAAAAAGGTGCAAATCGTTTGCGATGGAGGATGCATCAAACACTGTTCAGATTTTAGTTGCATGTGCGACGAAGGGCATACGGTTGATCTGTACGAACTGTTCGCGATGAGATAGAACAGCAGAAACTGGCAGCCAGATCAAGGTGTGGCGATATACGGCATACAGTTCACTCCGATGAACCGTTTGCAATGGTTGAGGTGAACACAAAGGATTCGGCGTAACAAGATGTGTGTGATGCCCGACAAACAGGTCGGTAATCAAAATTGTGTGTGATCATTATAGACAGCCCATATAGTCTTTTTTTGAATTGTGTGCTCGTCAGGGCACACAGTTCAACAAACCAACCTGTGGGCGATAATGTAGAAAATCTTTGTCGAATACATATTCCTAACCGTCTGCGATGAGATTGACAGGATAAACAGAGATATATATAGTCTGCTTAATTTAGTCCTTCTTCTTCTTGTTGTTGTTGCTAGATGGCCTCGCGATATCGTCTTGGCGAGGACGCTTCTTGCCGCTGACCGTTGGCTTTTCATCGCCGCCATCATCATCACCGTCGTTGTTGTCGTCCTCCTCCTCCTCCTCGTTCAACCATTCCTCCTCATCATCATCATCGTCCTCTTCTTCGTCCTCCGACGGCTCCTCATCCGTCTGGTTGTCATCTGACGACTCCAGAGGCGGCGTCCCTTCCATGAACCGGATATAATCGAGGTCTAGGCTCGACGCCGGACTCATGGAAGACGAGCGGATGATTCCGATGTTGACCTATCATCGGGCACCAGACTGTTGGCCGAACTGTCATCCTCACTATCCCTCAACATGGCTGCAGAGTGTGTGCTAGTGTGTAGCGCGGCCTGCCGGGGACGATGAAGATGGTGGACACTTAAGTGCGTGGGTATGTAGAGAAGAGGAACTGCCAATTGAAGCGGGGGGCCTTGTGACTTCGCCAACGACCTCTCCATTAGGTAGGTTTTTGTTAGCCCAAGCCTTTATTTGTTGAGGGGAAATGAGTCCAATTTGAAGTTTTTGATGTTCTTGCGCGGTGGGGGGGGGGGGAATTGAAGCAGGGGTTGACATATTATCTAACCGCTGATATAATCAACCGGAATTATACCCAGTCGCTCCAAATTCCTGGGGTTGCGTAGGACTCCTATTGGCTATTTGGCTGGTTTCCTTTTTCAAGACAAAAACAAGGAACGAGTTTTGGGATTATGCACCGGTACCGGTACGAACGGAGTAGGACAATTGGCAAGCAATACATTGAGCTCTTCTTATTGATAAAGCTAGTAATAATCAAACTAGAAAGGAAAAGACAAAGAAAAATATCTGCACGAATCTTCGCGTAACATCAATGGCATATATAGGACCTAGATGTGCATTACTTAGAGCACATCTAGATGTGCTTTAGCAATACTGTCAAACAAAACCCCTAATCATCATTGCAAACAGCGCATAGAACATGGCTAATGCGACAACCACAACTACACATGCTAGTTCCTTCTTGTCTCTTGCTTTCATCTGTTGCCCATGATTGATTATTTCTTGCTTCATCGTACTGATTGTACATTCCAGATCAGCCAGTTTCTTCTTCAGCTTTACGTTATCTTCTGCGAGCTTGGTGATAACACTCTGAGCCCTGCCATGCCATTCTTCATCCAGACAGTTAACAAAGGCACAAGCCTCATATCCCTGCCAATGTTAAATAGTATTCTGGATGAGCGGTGGCATTAACTGAAGTAAAATGATGAACTTAATTAGCACTAACCTCTAAGGGGCAACTGAGAAACCACCTGCCAATGTCGAATCCCTTCATGCATACATGTCGAGCGGGAGTGTGCCCGTGCACACAACTCAGCTTTTCGTACTTCTCGGTGGCCCAGAAATCGGAGTCGAACTTGTCTTGCGGGAGTCTGGAGTCAAGCTCCCGATCCGGCGGCAGATCGCTTTCCTGGGGGGGGGGGGTCATTCAGGACGGATTCAGCAAGGAGCTATACTTTGGACATGCTAAAAAAGATCGAGATAGATTGGAACCTGATAGGACGATTTGGATCTGTAGTACACCTGCCTTCTGATGACCTTAGGCAAGTGCTCGGCGGCGACCGCCATCGTGGCGGCGATACGAGCAGGAGCAGCCGCACCGAAACCATCAGCACCACTCGTCCGCATTCCCCCAATGTCAGCGCCACGCGAGGGAATTTGGAGGCTATGTAGGGATTTGGGGCAAATGGGGAAATTGTGGAGATAAGCTAACGGTCGGGAACTACTAGTGGCACTATATATAAGTTGTACACGGCACACTGTTTGTACATGTCATTTGTGTTAGGTATTACAACATCACACACGTTTTCCACACCAAACCATGTGAGAAGACAATGTAGGTTAGACACGGTTGTCGTTACATAACCGTATGATGTACTACCATGTCCATATAATTGAGTTATGGTGAGATACCATGTAAATAGCCGCCCCGCGGGTATCCGTCCAAAAAAACAGCCGCTCTGCATATAGAGTTGGCGGCGGCGGCCTAGGAAGTGGCTATCGGAGAAGAGTTCAATCCTCGGTCGGTGGGCGGTGGCGGCGTCATAGGAGGTCAATCCTCGGTCTGTGGCGGGAGATAGGAGGAGCTCAACCATCGAGGTCGGCGGCGGCGTGATTCGAGCAAATCCATCACAGTCAATGGCGGGATAGTGGAGGTCGAACTTCAGGCGGCAGCCGCACTAAGGTTTGCTCCTTGACCCTGCTATCTCGGCGTGCCGCCGCATCGCGCTTGTCTGTCTGCTGGGTGGAGGTCGCCGCGCGGGTAATTAATTAAGGTATTCCTTTTGTGAGTGGCTAAATTAAGGTATTCAATTCCTAAGTGTAGTGTTGTAACTAGTACTCTGCGTGTAAATTGACTGGCCATTAATTTTTGTCATTGCACGTCTGGATAACAACATGGAGCGCCCTCAGTAATTATTAAAATAAAACCTTGTGATTTATGCATGCATCTTTGGGCAGCAGTTAAACTGTGTATTAATGTTGTTGTCTTGTTTTTAATTACCATTCGTGTGTTGCAGATGGAATGATCTCGATGGATGAAGAATTGAAAAACCGCAGATTTTATTAGTGGCGTGATAGAGTTCATGAATTTGGCTAAAAGTACAAAGAGGAGAATTGGTGATGCGGATTACATCCTGTGTCCATGTACTGATTATGCCAATACAGAGTCACATGAAGTTGCAGATGTCCAAATGCACTTAGTCTCTAGGGGATCCATGGATGGATATACACGTTGGACCAGACACAGTGAAGAGGAGGTCATGGATGAAGATACCCAGGGCAGCGAGATGCCAAACCCCGATCAGTGTCACATGGATGTTGAATGTAACATCGGGGCAGAGGCGTCAAGCTACCAATGGAACGCCGGAAAGCCGAAATGCCCACTGGAAAACCAAGATGTCGACGCAGATGACGACATTCTTGATATGCCAGATTTTGCTGCTATGATTGCAGATTTGGAGGGCCTAGAAAAGGATATGATTGGGTACAAGGATCTACCAACCATTGATGCAGACTCCAAGAAAGAATTGTATCTAGGTTGCAAAAAGAAATATTCCAGGTTGAGTGCCACCCTGGTGCTTCTCAGATTTAAAGCAGCAAGCGGTCTATCAAACAAGGGCTTCATAGAGATGTTAGGTATTTTGAAAGAAATTCTTCCGGAAGATAATGTGCTCCCCAGAAGCACGAATGAAGCGAATAAAATTGTTTGTCCATTGGAACTTGAAGTACAGAAGATACACGCTTGTGTGAATGATTGTATATTGTACCGTGGTGAGTACAAAGATTTTCGAGCATGTCCCACATGCAAGCATGCACGATACAAGCGCAAGAGAGCAAAGGACAAGTACAAATTGGACGACGAGATCAAGACAAGAATCTCGTTCAAGGTTGTTTAGTACTTGCCTTAAATTCCAAGGTTGAGGCGTTTGTTTGCAAACCCTAGAGAGGAAAAGAGGTTGCGGTGGCATCATGATGAGCGAATTTCGGATAAGTTTATGAGGCACCCGAAAGATGGGGCTCAGTGTGAATTAATCGACAAAAAGTTTGAAAAATTTGTCGAGGATCCTAGAAGTATAAGACTCGGGGAGTGTACTGACGAGATGAATCCTTTTGGTGATATGAGCACCAATCACAGCACATAGCCGATGCGTCTGTGCATATATAACCTAGCTCCTTGGTTGTTATGAAGAAAAAATACATTATGATGTCAATGATTATCCAAGGCCCGAAGCAACCTAGAAATGACATCGACATTTACTTTCAGCTACTGGTAGAAGAACTGCTGACAGTGTGGATAGATGCGCCTGTTGTAAAATGTTATGATGCTTACAGAAAGGAGATTTTTGATCTACATGCGATGCTGGTGCACACCATTCAAGACATGTCGGCATTAGGCAACACATCGGGGCAGAAAACAAGGGGAGATGTAGGGTGTGTCACATGCATGGATAGGACAGCTAGCAGAAGACTTCCCAACTTGCGCAAAACAGTGTATTTGCGTCATCGTAGGTTCTTATGGAAAAATCACCCATACCGAAAGATGAAAGCTGAATTTGATGGTACGACAGAGGCAGGTGTGGGCCCAAGACCCTATGAAGGGGAGGTGGTCCACAACATGGCTAAAAACAGTGAAACTAACACCCAAGGATCAAGTGTTTAAGAAGAAATCGGTGTTCTGGAAATTACCTTACTAGGAGATTCTACGTGTATGTCACTGCATCGATGTCATGCACGTACAGAAGAACGTATGAGAAAGCATCCTTGGTACTCTACTCAAGATTAAAGGTAAAAGAAAGGATGGTGACGGTTCACGGCTCGATATGCTTGCTGATCAATCACAACGCAAGAGTGAAGCAGAAGATGATGTCAAATTCATCAAAGCTTGCCAGAGTTACAATTTCAGTACAAAATAAGCAACACAGTTCTTCACCTATTTGTTGTCAGTTAAGACACCCTCTTCCTACCGCGCAAACATCAGAAGTCTCGTGGATGTGAGCTCAGGTAAAATGAAGTTGGGACACATGAAGTCACATGATTGCCACGTAATGTTGACACAAATCCTCCCGGTGGCCATCAGGAATCTATTGGACAAAGATATAAGAAACACACTCATTGACCTATGTGATTTCTTCAACCAACTATGGCAGAAAGTTGTAGATCCTGAAGAGTTGGATCATATGCAACATGATATTGCAAGAATATTGTCCAACCTAGAGATGTTTTTCCCACCGTCATTCTTTGATGTCATGGTCCATCTCATTGTGCACCTTGTCGATGAGATAAAGTATTATGGTCCTGTGTTTCTTCGCAACATGTATCCCTTCGAGTGGTTCATGGGAATACTGAAGCGCTTTTGTCAGAACCGAAACCATCCAGAGGCAAGCATCCTACAAGGAGTTTTGCACCGAATACATGAAAAAAAGACCTATAGGTTTGCCCCTCTCTCGCTGCGAGGGAAGGTTGAAAGGTAAGCCGGTCCTTGCTGGCACGCAAATGGCTACACCCAGAGAATTGGCAGAGAAAGCCCATTTGACGGTACTACTTAACAGCCCAGTTCTCATCTCTTATGCCAAAGAACACTTGGCGGAGATATGCCAAAGATTCTTACCAATGGTGCCTTCATCAGATGTGGAGATGAAGGAGCACACTAAGAACTATGCCGAATGGGTGAAGAATCGTTTAGCCCAAGGATCCATCGATGACATTGCTACATGGTTTGCACAAAAGCCATCACCTACGGTGCTGTCGTACCAAGCATATGACATAAATGGATACATGTTCTACACTGAGGAACATGATAAGAAGACCTTGTATCATAACAGCTCTGTTCGAATAGAATGCTTGACTATAAATGAAGCTGATAAAAGGGTATACTATGGAACCATCAAAGAGATTTGGGAGCTTGACTATATGAAAGTTAAGGTGGCATTATTTAGGTGCGCATGGATCCCTCTTAGTCAGGTAAGGATTGATGAGTACAAGAAGACCTGTGTTAACAGGAGAACGATGGCATATCACGCGGACCCATTCATTCTTGCCAGCGATGCTACCCAGATTTTCTTTGTGGAAGACCCCTTGCATAAGAACGGACATTGAGCGATGCATGGGAAGATAAGGGTGCTGGGTGTCGACGATGTTGCCGATTAGGACGAGTACGATGAATTTGATGAGTTGCCAGCCAAGGGATCAGGCACCCGTGTAACAGAGCAGCATAAAATCATCAAAAACCCCAAGTTTATTCAGGGTCAACTTAATGATCCCAGTTCCCCCATGTACATGGGAATTAAGTTGTAAGACTAGTCTTTATGCCTTCCCTGCAACTTAATTTGTTCAATTTAGAACTGTCGCATGTACTGAATTTGTGAGTTATGCCCAGTTTTATGTTGATGTAAGAACCGTTAATATGTTGACCTTGATATATTGTCAGCTCGGGCAATGAATATGAACTATTTTTTGTTATTATTATTATTATTATTATTATTATTATTATTATTATTATATCATAGAGGTAGCACACTCAATTGATCTCACTACAGTATGTGTGAACAAATATATGCAATCTGGTTTGCAAATAGCACACGGTTCGTTGATGAAAGCCGTGTGCCAACCAAACCCCGCCACCCCGCCCATGATCCGAGTCATGCTTTCTGATTGGCCAGAACCCAAACCCCACGGATCGTACGTCTGCACCGTTGGATGATTGCAGATCAAACGGCGATCCTCATCCCTTTCGAGAGCACATGCAGTTCCGGTTATAATTTTATTTTTATGCACAAAATGCATGTTAATCTCAAAAAATGTCTTAAATATAGCTAATGATACCTCAAATGCTCCAGAAAATCAAACAAGTGGTATATTGGTGATTGCGTACCATGGGGAAATTTTTATGAGGCCAAACGATAAAGTCATCGGCCACAGGAGTTTGAATTGACACGTCTCCTTTTGGAAAACCATTATCCTTCATGTGAGATGCTCCGGTTTGGAAGGAGCGGTCATCAAAACTTGTGCCAAACTTTACCATTTTTTCTCCACGGGGTCGTGAGAGCATGCCACAGGCACACCTCGATTTTGATGATGTCTGAACTCCATCTGAATTTCCTGTAATTAAAATACCAACTAGGCCTACGCTAGTGGCCACACCTCGCGGCCAAAATGTTTGAAACTTCTCCCCGCTTCTCGAACAAACGGATGAAAACTCACAAAGCGACGCACAAATGATCTGTACAACTTTTCTAGGCTGATAGTAAGGGGGTATCATAGCTAGTATCATGCATGCCAACTAGGCAATTTTGATGAGCTATCATAAAATTAATTAAATGAAGAAAGAGAGGGTTAAGTATCATATCATGAAACCGTATCATAATAAATGCTATGCTACTATGTGTCATGCATGACAATATAAATAAAGTAATACATATGATACTATAGCTACTCTATGATACTTTGCATTAGAGCAAGTACAGAATAGAGTGACATAATTAAGACTAGCCACAATGGGTAGTAACATAGAATGTTACTAGTCTATGTTACTACCTCTACAGTGGGGAGTAACATATGTGTAGTAACATGCAACACTTCATTTATTAGGCTATAGACTCATCTTGTCTTGAGATGTGTGATGTTATTCTACTAGTAAGACTAGCCACAATGGGTAGTAACATAGACTAGTAACATTCCCATGTTACTAGTCTATGTTACTACATCTATAGTGGGGAGTAACATATGTGTGTGGTAACATGCAACACTTCATTTATTAGGCTATAGACACATCTTGCCTTGATATATGTGTGTGATGTTACTCATACTAGTAGTAACTAGCTATGTTACCACTTTAATCTCTTTCTTCATTTATTGCATGCCACATCATCTATTTAACCTAGATATGTGTGATGTTACTACCTATATATGTTACTCCCACTGTGGGTAGTCTTAGACTACCCATAGTGGGAGTAAGGGCATCTCCAACAGTTTGTATGTTAGCTTGTTGGTAAAATATGCCATGTCATCAACCAACACCTTAACATACAACAACTCCAATGGATAGTATCTAGTTTGCCCAGTTGGACGTGAGATAATAAATAAGGTGCTCTCTCATTCTACATTGAAGCTTGTGCAAGGGGTGTTGGTTCATGTACATACAACCTTGATATCTTCCCTCATTTATTGTATGACACATCATCAAAAATCCTATGTGGCTAAGTCTACCAACAACTATCTTACAACCATTGGAGATGCCCTAACATATATAGGTAGTAACATCACACATATCTAGGTTAAATAGATGATGTGGCAAGCAATAAATGAAGAAATGGAGGAAAGTGGTAACATAGCTAGTTACTAGTAGTATGAGTAACATCACACACATATCAAGGCAAAATGAGTCTATAGCCTAATAAATGAAGTGTTGCATGTTACCACACATATGTTACTCCCCACTATAGAGGTAGTAACATAGAGTAGTAACATGTTCATGTTACTAGTCTATGTTACTACCCATTGTGGCCAGTCTAACTAGCTATGTTACCACTTTCCTCTCTTTCTTCATTTATTGCTTGCCACATCAGCTATTTTATCTAGATACGTGTGATGTTGCTACCTATGTTACTCCCACTGTGGGTAGTCTAAGAAGGCTATAAGGAACAGAATAATATATATGTGCTTATTAGTTGGAGGAAAGAGAAGAGAAGCGGGCTATTGGTTAGTAGAGCAAGCTGCAACACGAGACCCAAGACACTTTGTGAGGATGTAAGGTGGGCCAACTATTGATAAACTAGTATGTATATAAAACTTACTATTGTACATGCCTGCTAAGAGATTGGTTGTATATGACATGGCAACTTCTTATAGCCGACCCTTGGATGTATTATTAACCAAGCTCTTAGTGAGGTAGCTATTATATCATAGACGACTAGCTAGCGAGTATGAGATCACTAGCCACAGTGGGAGTAACTTCAGCAGTAACATCGACTCCAACTCAGCAAACTTGCTTATGTGGCAATAAGTTAATGAGGAGAGAGATAGTTTCAATAACTTAGCTAGTTACTATAACATCACATGTCCCAATGCAATATGAGTCTATAACCAAATAAATGAAGCTTTGCATGACACTACACTTATGTTACTACCCGCTATGAAGGTAGTATCATATATAGTCTAGGGATATGTGTATGTTACTACTATACTCTCCATTGTGGCTATTCTCATACTACCTCCTTTCCGGTTTAATTGTGTGCCACATCATCCAAAAAGTCTAGTTGGCATGCATCAGCTTCGACCCTTAATTCGGAGCCAACTGCGCCGATCGAGGATGGGTGGTTGGACGCCGCCTCGGGGGCTGCGATCCCAACGGCGGTCGAGCCGAACACCAGCCCCGCACTCCGCGATACTCATGACTCCAAGGAGCCAGACTCCCCTCCGGACTCCGAACCCTCCGCGCCCCTGCCGATCGAATCTGATTGGGCGCCGATCATGGAGTTTACTACCGTGGACATCTTTCAGCACTCGCCTTTCGGCGATATTCTGAAAACACTAAAGTCTCTCTCTTTATCAGGAGAGCCCTGGCCAGACTACGGTCAGCAAGGTTGGGATACGGACGATGAAGAAATTCAAAGCCCACCCACCACCCACTTTGTAGCCACTGTTGATGATTTAACCGACATGCTCGACTTCGACTTCGAAGACATCGACGATATGGACGCCAATGCAGGAGACGATGAAGAACCAGCGCCTACTGGGCCCTGAAAAGCCACCTCGTCGTATGACATATACATGGTGGACACCCCAAAAGAAGGAGATGGCGATGGAACAGCGGAGGATGACCCCTCCAAGAAAAAGCCTAAGCGTCGGCGTCAGCGGCGCCGCTCAAAATCCCGCCAAAGCAAGTATGGTGACTCCAGCACGGGAGATAATAATACTCCGGAGAGCGCCGAAGAAAACCCCCTCCAGCAAGATTCAGCACAGGAGGACGGAGAAGCCAGCCCTCATGAGAGAGCGGCAGACAGAGAGGTCGAGGACGATAATTATATGCCTCCCTCCGAAGACGAGGCAAGCTTCGACGACGACGAATTCTTCGTGCCAGAGGATCCCGTCGAGCAAGAGCGTTTTCAACGCAGGCTTATGGCCACGGCAAGAAGCCTCAAGAAAAAACAGCAACATCTTAGAGCTGATCAAGATTTGCTAGTCGACAGATGGACTGAAGTCCTTGCGGCCGAAGAGCATAAACTCGAATGCCCCTCCAAGAGCTACCCAAAGCGCAGGTTGCTACCCCGATTAGAGGAGCTACATCGTGATATAGCCCAGTACAGAGGCGCCGCACACCCACTATGCTTCACAGACGAAGTAATGGATTGTAAGTGCATTTAGTGCCACCCCTAGTTGGTTTTGGAGTATTAACGACAAACCTAGTTGAGGGACTAATGTGTTTGTGAGAATTGCAGGATAACACTGGTAGAAGTCCCTCATTGATTCGGTTTTCCTACCAGAGATGACCCCTAAAAATGTATGAAGACATTGAAGTCAAAGGTGGTACGTGAAGACATTCACCTTGAAGACTATGACAAGAGAAGACATCGCATGAAGACTATGGAGCGCGAAGACTTAGATCTTTCGTAGTTCTTTTTCTTCTTCGTTGAGTCATAGGAACCACCGTACTATTAAGTGGGGTCCAAGAAAACCAGTCAGAATGACTGAAGTGATGCTTAACCAAAATCCTATGTCTTCGAGTGAAGACAATGAGAGCGAATCTTGTTCAGAGTTGGACAAGTCAGCTTTGCTTGTAGCCCAAGTAAAGTTGTCGTGTGTGTTTGAAATCTGACCGTTGGAACACATGTCAGTTCCTTAGTGACCCAGGGTCATTTCGGACAAATCAGGTCGGGTTGCCTAGTGGCTATAAACAGCCCACCCCCTACAACCATAAACGGTTGGCTGCTCAGAGTTAAAGTACAGCTTTTGTCGTTTGAGAGCAACCCACCTCGAAGCCTTTGAGAGAGAATTCCTTGAAAGGATAAAGCCCTAACCACCCAGAGCCAAAGAGTGTTAGGCATCACTTAAGTCTTCTTGTCTGTGTGATCTGAAGACTTATTACACTTGAGGACTGTGAATCCTCCAGCCGGTTAGACGTCGCGTTCTGAGCATCCAAGAGTCATTGTGGATCGCCGGTGAACGAAGTCTGTGAAGGTTTGGAAGTCTACCTTGAAGACTTACCAGAGTGATTGGGCGAGGACTGGGTGTCCTTAGCTCAAGGGGAATAAGGTGAAGACGAGGTCTTCTGAGTTGAATCTCAGCCTCCCTAACCAGATGTACAGTTGTCACAACAACAAGAACTGGTCCAACAAATCATTGTCTTCAATGAGTCACTGGTTTCATCCTTCCCTTCCCTTTACTTACTGTTGGTTCTTGTGAAGTCATTGTACGATAGCATCACCATTCGACTTCACTAAGTGATTACGTGTACTGATTGGCTTCTCAACATCTTCCTACCTGATCCTTACTGCCTAGCTGCTATTTGTCATTGTGCTTTCACTTCATTGAATACATGACCATGGTTTGTCTAGTGTAGTCTACCTTCCGCTGCATGATAATAGGTTTATTTCTATCGTTTGTCTTCGAAACTTACATGTTTTGAAGACTTTCATAAAAATCGCCTATTCACCCCCCTCTAGTCGATCACTACCACTTTCAATTGGTATCAGAGCAAGGTACTCCCTTGTTCTGTGTGATTCGGTTTAACCACCTGGAGTTTTAGCTATGTCGACTGCAGGGATAATTAAAGTCTCCGCTGTGTGCCCCGTCTTCGATGGAACTGAATATCCCTACTAGAAGAATAAGATGCACATGCATCTTGAAGCCATTGATGTCAACCTATGGTATGTCGGCAAGAATGGCGTTCCCAAGGCTGGAGAAGGTGTCACTGCCGCTGATGTCAAGAAGTTCATTCAACTGGACTCTACTGCCAAGAATATCATCTGTGGTCATCTGACCAAAGGACAGTATGGCCGCGTGAGTGCTTTGGAAACATCTAAGCTAGTCTGGGACTGGCTGTCCAAGGTCAACGAAGGCATCTCAACCCAGAGAGATCAGAGAATCAGTGTCCTTCGCAACCTCTTCAACCGCTTCAAGAGAAATGACAATGAGAATGTCCAGCTCATGTGTGATCGACTCACTGACATCACAAATGAACATCAAGCCCTCGGCGCTACTGAGATCACCAAGCATGAAGTCGTCAAGACACTCCTAAGATCACTTGACAGTTCGTTTGACACCCTAGCCCTGATGATTCAAGAACGTCCTGATTTCAAGACACTCGATCCGTCTGACATACTTGAGAGGCTCAACACACACGAGTTTTAGCTTTCTGAGAAAAGAGACATCTACGGTCCCAACTATGGGCGAACTCGTGCCTTGAAGGCAAAGGCTGTCTCCGCATCTGAAGAAGAATCTGACAGCAGTTCTGATGATCCTGAAGACATTGGAAGGGAGCTTGCTATGCTTGTGAAGAAGTTCCAAAAATTCACCAAGAAGAAAGGCCTCAGAAAGCGTCACGATCAAGCTCAAGGAATGATGAAGCTTCTGCTCATGACTACAAGAAGAGAACATGTCACAAGTGTAAGAAACCCGGCCACTACATCTCTGAGTGCCCACAATGGGACAATGAGAACAAGAAGAAGAAGAAGAAGAGCAAAGAGTATGACTCTGACGACAAGAAGAAGAAGAAATACTCAAAGTCTTCTTCCATGTCTTCATCACACAAGAAGAGCTCATCTGGCAAGGCACGTGCATTTGTTGGCAAGGAAATGGACTCTGAGGATGAGTCCGCTTCTGAGGAGGCGGAGGTGGAGTCTGAGGAGGAGTCCAACTCTGGCATTGCAAGTCTGGCTACAGCATACGTTGCCAAGTCCATCTTCAACACTAAAGAAAATGACTTCATCACCGACACCGATGCAAATGACAAGGACTACTCCGCTCCTTCCTACTGCTTCAGGGCATGTGGTGCCAAGGTAAACACATGCACTACTCACTATCAAACATCTAGTGACGATGACTCTAATTGTGGTTCCAAATCCAGCTACAAAACACTTGCTAAAATTGCAACTGAACAACAGAAAACCATGGAACACATTCAAAAACTGTTAGACAAAAGCGATGATCTGTTAGACGCTAAAATGACTCGATCTCAGTCCTTAATTGAAGACATAAAAAATCTTCACGTTAAGTATGAGGAACTTGAAAGTCGTCATGAAACGCTCTCAACAGCTCATCAAAGGCTTTCCTATGATTATCTTCAAAGGAAGCAAGATCTTGAGAAATTGAGAGCGGCTCATGAAGATCTTAAAAAAGAAAATGAGTCACTTCACGCCGAACAGATCAGTTCAGCTCAGGAAGGATTTGAACCACCATGTCTTAAATGCATTGAGCGTGATAACGCTACTTCTGTTGCTGAATGTTCTACTGCTGCTACTGTTGCAATATCTTCAACTGTTGATGTGGAAACTAACCCCTCTGCTGAGGACACCACTGCTATTGCTGATGAGAATGCTAGGTTGAAGACACTGCTTGAAACAGGGATGTACAAAAGTCTCAAAGGGCATCAGACACTATGTGATGTCCTCAAAAGGCAGATCCTGAACCGAAACCCTAGGAAAGAGGATGTTGGGCTCGTAAGGAAAATGAATGCTGATGGCTCTTACTGGAAACCTGAGCAGTACCCCAAAACAACATGGGTTGCTGCAAAGGAACCTTCAGCAGATCCATCCACTCTATCTGGCTTCCCTTGTGCTAACCCCATTGTTATTGATGAATCCTTTGATGCAAACTATAAACTGTTTAAGAATCATAATGGTGAAGTGTTTGCTAGGTACATTGGTACTAACTGCAGGAATGGACCGCCTATGAAGAAGATCTAGGTGCCGAAAAGGTGTTTGGAGAATCTTCCTGTGAATGTCATCATGACACCACAGGTGAAGAAGACAAACCCCAGACCACAGGCTTCATACGGTCCAAAGGCTTCATACAGACAGAGGACTCACCTGAGTCAAACTAACGCAAATGTTTTGCAGGGAAGCCATACTCAGGCCTAGGAATATGAGTGCGGTCCATTAAACCGCCATGTTCATAAGACCAAGAACTATTCTGCTTATTCTTATGAGTACTATTGTCCACCTACAAGAGTTTTTTCTAGGGCTCCAAAGCCAAAGTTCTCAGATGCTGCACTTAGACTTATTGCTTCGAAGCCACCCTGAAGATGTGGGTGTCTAAGAAAGCTTAACTCTCTTTTGCAGGGAAAGGTCTCCAGCCGAAAACCAAAATCGCCTGACACTATTGCTGGGGACCTTAAACATCTTGTAGGGCGCAAGATCAAATGCCTAAAATGGTCTTTTTATGTACTTTGTTCCTGAATCGCTTGCAACTTGTCCTATCAGTCCTAATCTCGATCTAAGCTTTAATAATCCACTGGTTCGTCAAATGTTTTTGCTTCACAATTCTCTTCGTGAAGCCTATCCCCCTAACTTCACTGTAGGGTACGACTCCAGCTGCTTCAGAATGGATTACTGATAGTGGGTGTACAAATCACATGACTGGCAAGCGAAGCCTTCATATGGACTCAACTTTACATCCATCAGACAAAAGTCACATCACATTTGCTGAAACTGGTAAAAGCAAGGTATTGGGACTAGGTAGAGTTGCAATCTCAAAGGATCAACACATGGATAAAGTCATGCTTGTTGAATCCCTTGGTTTCAACTTAATGTCTGTCTCAATGCTTTGCTATTTAAACACGATTGTGATGTTTGGAAAATATCGTTGTCTTGTACTAATGGAATCTGACAAGTCTCTAGTGTTTGAAGGGTATCATAAAGATGATTTGTATGTGGCAGATTTCTCAGCAGGACCACAACTTGCAGTATGTCTTCTAGCAAAAGCTTCCGAATGCTGGCTCTGGCATCGAAGGCTAGGGCATGCTGGCATGAGGAACCTCCACACCCTTGCAAGGAAGAAGCATGTCATAGGCATCGAGGGCGTCAAGTTCAAGAAGGATCACTTATGCGGTGCCTGTGAAGCAAGAAAGATGACGAGGGCCAAGCATCCCTCGAAGACAATCATGGCAACGACTCAACCCTTCGAACTGCTACACATGGATCTTTTAGGTCCCACTCATTACTCAACTCTTACTACAATTGATTGTCTCTATGGCTTTGTCATTGTTGATGATTATTCAAGATATACTTGGGTGCATATAATCCTTTACAAGACTGAAGTGCAGGATGTCTTCAGATGCTTCGCCAATCGAGCAATGAACAACTATGGCACCAAGATAAAGCACATCAGAAGTGACAATGGCACTGAATTCAAGAACACTGGCCTTGATACATATCTTGATACTTTGGGCATCACACATGAATTCTCAGCTCTGTACACGCCACAGCAGAATGGCGTCGTCGAACACAAGAACAGAACACTTATTGAGATGGCTCGAACGATGCTTGATGAATACAAGACTCCAAGAAAATTCTGGCCTGAAGCCATTGACACTGCATGCCATATCATCAACCGTGTTTATCTTCACAAGCTTCTGAACAAGACATCCTATGAGCTCCTTACTGGCAAGAAGCCAAATGTCAGCTACTTCAGAGTATTTGGCGCCAAGTTCTGGATCAAGGATCCACATCACACTTCAAAGTTTGCACCAAAAGCACATGAGGGTTTTATGCTTGGATATGGAAAGGATTCTCACTCCTACAGAGTCTTCAATCTCTTTCATTACAAAGTGGTTGAAACAGTGGATGTGCGGTTCGATGAAACTAACGGCTCACAAAGAGAGCAACTGCCAAATGTGCTAGATGAAGTTCCATCCAGTGAATCAATCAAACTTATGGGAACTGGAGAAATCATACCTTCTGAAGCTCAACCCAAAGAAGAACTTATCATCTCCGCACCTAATCAACCAGAAGATAATGCTCAGCCAGAAGACAATCCCTCTAACAATGACAATGATCAGCAAGAGCAAAATCTTCATCCTGTACATCCTCATGTTGCAAATGAAGTGCAGATTGAGAGAATAATCGATAGCATCAATGCACCAGGTCCACTCACTCGTTCAAGGGCAACTCAGCTAGCAAATTTCTGTGGGCACTTCGCATTCGTCTCAATAACAGAACCCAAGAAAGTTGAAGAAGCCTTCATGGAACCTGAATGGATTCAAGCTATGCAAGAAGAGCTTCAACAGTTTGAGCTAAATAATGTATGGGAACTGGTTAAGTGTCCTGATCCTTGGAAGCACAATATAATAGGCACCAAATGGATATATCGCAACAAGCAAGATGAGCATGGTCAAGTTGTCAGAAACAAAGCTCGTCTCGTTGCTGAAGGATACACTCAAGTTGAAGGGATTGACTTCGATGAAACATTTGCTCCTGTGGCTAGACTTGAAGCCATACGCATACTGCTGGCCTATGCAAATCATCACAACATACTTCTATATCAAATGGATGTGAAGAGCGCTTTTCTCAATGGCAAGATTGAAGAAGAAGTATATGTCGCACAACCACCTGGCTTTGAAGATCCAAAACATCCTGACATGGTATACAAGCTCAACAAGGCACTGTATGGCCTCAAACAAGCCCCTCGGGCTTGGTATGACACACTCAAAGACTTCCTGAAGAGCAAATGCTTCAAATCTTGTTCCCTCGACCCCACTCTCTTCACGAAGACATATGATGGTGAACTGTTTGTGTGCCAAATATATGTGGATGACATTATCTTTGGCTGCACCAATCAGAAATAAAGTGAAGAGTTTGGATATATGATGCAAGAGCAATATCAGATGTCCATGATGGGTGAGCTGAAGTTCTTCTTTGGTCTTCAAATACGCCAGCAACGCAATGGCATCTTTATATCTCAAGAGAAGTATCTCAAAGATTGCCTGAAGAAGTTTGGTATGCAAGACTGCAAAGGCTTCACGACGCCAATGCCAGCCAAACATCATCTCGGTCCCGACGACAATGGTAAAGAGTTCGATCAAAAGGTATACCGCTCCATGATTGGTTCTTTACTTTATCTATGTGCATCTAGGCCAGATATTATGCTTAGTGTTTGCATGTGTGCTCGATTCCAAGCGACACCAAAGGAATCGCATCACTTAGCTGTGAAGCAAATTCTTCGATATTTGGCTTACACCCCAACTCTAGGATTATGGTATCCAAAGGGCTCAAAGTTTGATCTGGTTGGATTCTCGGATGCTGATTATGCTGGTGACAAGGTGGATGGAAAGTCTACATCAGGCACATGTCATTTTCTGGGACGATCACTTGTATGTTGGTCTTCAAAGAAGCAGAACTGTGTATCTCTCTCTACTGCTAAATCTGAATACATTGCTGCTGGATCTTGCTGCGCTCAGCTTCTATGGATGAAGCAAACACTCAAAGACTATGGCATTCATCCGAAGCAAGTGCCACTCTACTGCGACAACGAAAGCGCCATCAAGATTGCCAACAACCCAGTTCAGCACTCGAAGACAAAGCACATTGAAATTCGTCATCACTTTCTCAGAGATCATGTTGTGAAGGAAGATATTGATATCATACACGTCAACACTGAAGAGCAATTGGCAGATATCTTCACCAAGCCCTTGGATGAGAAGAGATTTTGCAAGTTACGGTATGAGCTAAATATCTTGGAATCCTCAAATGTCCCGTGATCAGGCACATATCCTAACACTTATGCATATTGATGACTTAAATGTGAAACACACAAAGTAAAGTATATCTTCAATCAATGAAGACATACATTCCAAGTGTGAATACATTAATGTGGAATTTGACTTCGGAGCGCCACGATAATTGTGCGCCGTGTCTGGGTCTAATACTTCCTATACGGTGGGTAACGCCACCACAAAATTCGTCTGTTTGAAGTGTTTTACCCATGGTGTTACATTTGCTGTGTCTTTACATATGGTTTGGTTTCAATCTCAACATGTCTTCATGATTATCTTCATTATGTTGATCATATATATATATATACTAGTGTTCTGTCCTCTACAGCATTCACTTATAGCTATGTCTTCTTGTTGAGTCTTTTGAACTAAGTGAATGTGATCGGACCCAACCCTCTCTATGCTTTCTATCTCAAACTCTATCTCTCCAAATCATATGCATTCTATTGAAACTGTCGAATGTCTTCTCTGCGTCCTTGTCAGCAGAAGATACAGAGACAAACATTAAGTCCGTTTTCAATGCCAATTCCTTCACCTGAAACCCGGAGAAATGGGAACGACCACCTGACAATCCAGGCGTGCGTGGGAACGTGGAACAACCTCCGATATGCTGCATGATGGCCACGTGTTCTTTAGATGTGAATCGCCAGGGGCACCTGTGTAATAACACTGTGCCATCCCTGTCCCTATAAATACACGCCTCACCACAGTCATTATCCTTTCTTCCACTCTCGCACGAACCCTAGTGCCACCGCTAGCCCTCGACGACGCCGGCGACAAAGCGCTTAGCTGTCGCGACCTCTCCGACGCCGTCTTCACGCCGGCCGCGGACATCATCTTCTCCGCCATCGCCGTAGGTGTCCTCCGTCGCCAAGTTATGGCACGGACGATCGAACTGCTCGGCCTCCTCTTCCACTCCGTCTAGCAGTTCCTTGTGTGGTAAATAAAACTTCCTTTTTATGGCCCCTTTGATCCTATAGATTCGTCACTTTCTACCACAAGCAGTTTCTATTCACACATGTTGGATCCACTTCATACTGCATCTCATATTATGCCTAGTATGTTCACTTATGCTTCACAAAGTAGTTAGATTCCTCACTTGTACTGATCTGTGGATTCGTACAAATCTGGAACCAACTCCTTATCTATGAGTGAATGTCTTCGCACGATGAGGTCAATGTATTCTAAACTGATTTATCTTCAAGATCTTCTGAGAATGCATATGATCTCTTCCCCTTCCCTCGCACCTTAATGCTGTCACAGGTACATGTCCGTGGGAGAATCCCTTGGTTCTCATAGTCTGCATTCATTTGCAGAATTCTTACAACATCATATAAATTCTCCCGAAGCCAGTTCCTGTTTGTCCAGCAAGCGAAAGCCCTTGAAGCCTTTGAACGTATTGAAGCCATTCAGTTTAAAGTTCATGGCTGCAGAGAAATCAGTAAGGAAGGGTGGCAGAAAGCGTCGAGGTGAAACATCAAGAGATCTGCCCGATGACCTCTCAGAACTATACAAGACAGATCCAGAAGAGGATTACAATCAGCGCAAGACACGAATCCAATGGATTCGACGATATTGGGCAAAACAATGGTTCAAGTATAGGTTTGTGACAAAGGAATTTGCTGAGAAGAATGCCATCAAGCGACCATGGGGAGACATCCTATACAGAAATCTTCAACCCAGGTCCAGAGATGAAGCCATTGAACAAGGCTTCTATCCCTGCATGGTCCGTGGACCACAGCCTGCTGATGCTAACCCATCGTCACTGCTATGGTGTCGTGACGACAATCTGTTCAAGCGCAAGTTCCAGTTTGCCCAGAATTCGGCGAAGCAGAACAAGAAGTCTTTGGGACTAGACTTCAACCCTGGTCCCTCTGCTCCCCGTGCCGATGGCACCTCCGAAGCTGAACCCAATCTTGTTGGGCCCTTCTACAACCTGGAAGGTCTCATCACTCACATCGTGGTTCAAGGGACAGCTGTGGATGAGCCTGCAGATGACGCTGAATCTGATGAAGCGCCTGCAGCGCCGAAGCCAAAGAAACTGAAGCAACCTAAAGCTTCAAAGCCTGCCTCAGCACCAAAAATCTCATGGGCGAAGCCACTGGCGACTGCACCTCCTAAAGACAGTGTGTAGTTTGAAGATCTGTCACGTATCTCCAAGCCCTCGAGATTCAAGATGCCTCTGCCTCACACTAGCCAAGAACTGACTACTGCTGCCATTCTGCGCAACGATGCCATTGATCTGTCCAGTGATGAAGATCTGGCAGATGACGCTCTTGAGCAACTGATCTAGAGCAAAGAAGAAGCAGAAATCGTCAACAATTTGCCTCTCTTTGACGTGGCAATCATCCACGACTTCATCGATGAGTGGTTTGAAACGCCCAACCTCAGCTTTGAAGACCTGCAACTTCCCATTGGCCTCAGTGTCGCCTTCCATGGCGCCATTACTTCCGAGCTAGCTCTAGCTCAGCGCATCGTCGAACTGAAGCAAAAGATTGACTTTGAGAAAGCTCAGTTCAAGAAGCAGATGGCCAAGCTTAGTGTGCAAGAGGTCAAGAACTTCAAGATCATGTTGCACGAGCTCAAAGAAGCCTTTCTCAAGAAGCGTGAAGAAGCTCAAGGTTCTCGTGAGCGCATGAAGAGCCTGGCTGATAGGTGTGTGCAAGCCTACAATGAGGCTGAGAAGCGCAAGGCCCTTGGGCGTCCTGGCATCGACCCCAGGATGGCTGCAAAGCAGAAGAAGAAGAAGAAGAAGCCTGCTATGGCCGATCCCGATGCACCAAGGCAGGAAGCACATCCCGTTGTCTTCCCAACCAGCATGACTGGCTCGAAGCCAAAAGCCAGGTCTACCGCTTCAGAACTAAAGAAGACGAGGACTGCTCAGGCTGAAGCCAGAAAGAGAAAGCATCCTGAAGCCTCTGCTGCTGCTCCCTCCAAGAAGACGCGCAAGACCAAGAAGGATCGGGCTGCTCCCACAGAGCCCTTAATTGTTGAACCTATCTCCGTGGTTCGCCCTACCGCTGAATATCAAGAGCGTCAACTGACTGTCCCTGAGCCTGCCTTCACAGAGGCTCATGAAGCTGAAGACATTGGTCACCATGACCATGTTGAAGATGATGTAGTACTTCCTCAGATCGAGCACCAACAGGTATCATCGCCTGTGCTTAGGCACAGCGAACTCATCAGCATTGGTCGTCCTCTGACGCCAATTGCTCAGGATGCATCATGGGCTGATCACCCACAACAACAAGTCACACCACCCCGACAAGAAGAAGAAGATGACTTTGAGGCCCAGCCAACTCAATCTCCAAAGGCGTCCCCTGCGTTACGCAGGCATTGCAAAGGACCAAGGTCTCAAGTCTCCGAGTCTGAGGCTAAAACTGCTGAAGACATTCCGGCTCCATCAGCCGATGACACCCAAGAAGAAGAACGTGTTCCTACTCCCCCAACTACGGAAGAAGCTGTTCTCGAGGAGAACGTGTTTGTGCCCGACCCTCCAGCTCATCAAGTGGAGGTAGAAAATCTTGAGGCTGCCACCACCAACTCCAATGAAGCCACTGACGTTGTCATGGCTGAAGCAAATGTGGAGCCTACACCAACCCAAGAACCAGAAGTCAGCGAAGCCAATGATGCTACTACTTCTGTTCCTGCACCTGCTGCTGGTCCTCAGTTTGACTATCATATTGAGCATAGGCCTCAGGTATAGAAGCCAATGCCAAGGTTTCCCAGGTTTCCAAGTCCTGCAACAGCGCCTGGATCCTTCAATGTCAATGGCCTCAAAGCAGACAACACCTTCTTCAATAGCTCCAAGAACCCCTACTCAAGGGAACGAATATCTTCTAATCGGTTCTGGAGCTATCCGCAGCGAAGCTATTACTCCTGCATTCTGTACAATCAAGGTCGCATCTTCCCACATATGCGTCTTGACACCGAAGCAATAGCTGGTCTGCCCTGTCTGGAAGAAGCTCTGGATTGCTTCAAATAGGTTGGATTGTTGCCTTTCATCACCGACCAAGAGCACCGGAACGAAGAGTTGCTGCTCCAATTTTATGCCACACTTCACATACGTGGTTACAACAGAGATCCGAAGACTTGGGTCCTTGAGTGGATGACAGGAAATGTTCATCACGAAGCCAAAGCCTTTGATATCATTGAGCTCACTGGTCTGCCCACTCCTGGAGATCTCTATGAACCTGGATGTCAACTTCATAGTGAAGCTATGGAAAGCATCTTTCAGAAGCCTGAACTGAACATGAGTCAGATGCTCAGTATGATGAAGCCTTTGCCACACGATGCTGCATATCCTAAGGTGTTCTTTGTTGAAGACCTTGAGTATCTGCCAAGGACTATCTATCACATCATAAGGCGAACTCTCTGGCCCATCAAAGGACATTCTCCACATGCAAAGCTGGAAGGGGCAATGAAGACTTTGGTCTTCTATATTCTTCATGGAAAATGCTTCAATGCACAAGACTTCTTCATCCGCCAACTTGCTGCCTCGGGATCTGATCTTTTTGGCTTGAAGTTCTACGCTCCATGGATAATGCGGCTGATTAAACTCCACTCAGCTATCTCATATCAGCCATCTTCTCGCAATCATCGGATCTTTCTGCCTGATGTGGATATGTCCGTTGAAGCCATTTATCCAGAGCCTGCCAAGGAATCTCTTAGTCTTCAGAATGCGGAGCATCAAAGTTTCACTCAGAACATTGAAGGAGTTGAAGCAGTCACTAGTGTTTATCCTCTGGCTGGTATTACACGTGCACCTCATCGTCCTCTTACTGAAGCCACTGAAAGCACTATTGCCCAACGACCCAAGAAACGATCTCGAGTTCTCAATGACCGAGAGATTCTAGTTGCTCTTCATCAGAAACAGGATAGGCATCATGACTAGCTGAAGCGCCAAATGCAAAGCCTCTTGGTGGATGTCAACCGCATTCGCAATCTTGCCACCAAGAATGCCTTTGTTGCCCATGAAACCTGTCGGCGTACATGGAAAGGGCTGACGCTTATGTGTTCTGAGGATGATCTTCAAGAGGATGGCTTCTCTGAACGTTTCAAGTTTGACTCCACACCTCCCTGAAGGGCTGTGCTGCGACGAACTCCATCTCTTGAAGACTCTGAGTTTTCTTCCTCTGCGGAAACTGTGAATGCCAGAGTGATCAAGGACGAAGATGATGCCACTTCACCGCCCCCTACTTCTGCACGCCTCGACACTGCCCCAAGTTCTTTTGCACCGCCGAACACCACCGACGACCCTGCTGCTTCACCTACTCTTCATGGGAACGAGTAGATGCTCTATGTCTTCAAACCTTTTTGGTCCTCACTGACAAAAGGGGGAGAAGCTTATGAGTTTGATAGTCTTCAAGCTTATAAGTTTTGCCTAGTGCTTACAACTCTCGTTTTGATACATTTGGTTCTATGAGTTGTAACACTTAAACTCGATGGTCGTCTGCTACTTATTTGCTATTTTGTGATGCGATGATAAATTCCGCATGTGCGACGATAAATTCCGCACTTAGATCATTTTGCAGACGTCCATTTACCATTATGCATGTCATTATCTTCACATACCTTTCATGCATGATGAACTATCATCATAAGTTGAAGAGGATCTCCACAAGTACAACCTGCCATGTGCATTTGCATTCCAAAAGCAAATTACTTATATGCACATCTTCAGGGGGAGCCCTTGTAACTTATGAAGACAATTCCTTATCCTTTACAATTTCACATATTATATTCCCTGTTGAAAACTTCAACTAGTTTGTCATCAATCACCAAAAAGGGGGAGATTGTAAGTGCATCTAGTGCCACCCCTAGTTGGTTTTGGAGTATTAACGACAAACCTAGTTGAGGGACTAATGTGTTTGTGAGAATTGCAGGATAACACAGGTAGAAGTCCCTCATTGATTCGGTTTTCCTACCAGAGATGACCCCTAAAAATGTATGAAGACATTGAAGTCAAAGGTGGTACGTGAAGACATTCACCTTGAAGACTATGACAAGAGAAGACATCGCATGAAGACTATGGAGCGCGAAGACTTAGATCTTTCGTAGTTCTTTTTCTTCTTTGTTGAGTCATAGGAACCACCGTACTGTTAAGTGGGGTCCAGGAAAACCAGTCAGAATGACTGAAGTGATGCTTAACCAAAATCCTATGTCTTCGAGTGAAGATAATGAGAGCGAATCTTGTTCAGAGTTGGACAAGTCAGCTTTGCTTGTAGCCCAAGTAAAGTTACCGTGTGTGTTTGAAATCTGACCGTTGGAACACATGTCAGTTCCTTAGTGACCCAAGGTCATTTCGGACAAATCAGGTCGGGTTGCCTAGTGGCTATAAATAGCCCACCCCCTACAACCATAAACGGTTGGCTGCTCAGAGTTAAAGTACGGCTTTTGTCGTTTGAGAGCAACCCACCTCGAAGCCTTTGAAAGAGAATTCCCTGAGAGGATAAAGCCCTAACCACCCAGAGCCAAAGAGTGTTAGGCATCACTTAAGTCTTCTTGTCTGTGTGATCTGAAGACTTATTACACTTGAGGACTGTGAATCCTCCAGCCGGTTAGGTGTCACGTTCTCAGCATCCAAGAGTCATTGTGGATCGCCGGTGAACGAAGTCTGTGAAGGTTTGGAAGTCTACCTTGAAGACTTACCAGAGTGATTGGGCGAGGACTGGGTGTCCTTAGCTCAAGGGGAATAAGGTGAAGACGAGGTCTTCTGAGTTGAATCTCGGCCTCCCTAACCAGACATACAGTTGTCACAGCAACTGGAACTGGTCCAACAAATCATTGTCTTCAACGAGTCACTCAGTTCATCCTTCCCTTCCCTTTACTTACTGTTGGTTCTTGTGAAGTCATTGTCTTCGAAACTTACATGTTTTGAAGACTTTCATAAAAATCGCCTATTCACCCACCCTCTAGTCGATCACTAGCACTTTCATGGATCATCAAATCCCCAAGGGTTTCAAACCCGTAAACATCGAATCATACGATGGCACAACAGATCCTACGGTATGGATCGAGGATTATCTCCTTCATATCCACATGGCCCGCGGCGAATATCCATATCGATAATTTCAGTGCTTGCAGAGAATACCTTGCTGAAAACCACTTATCATTTCCTTCTGCTCCTCGTTAGGTTTGACACTCTTACTTATCGAAAAGGCTACGATAGATCCCCTACACTTGTGGGTCATCAAAACTCTTTTCTAGCACCATTGCCGGGGAGTGAAGCGCCTTTGGTAGGTGGAATTTGGTAAGGAAAATTTTATATAGTGTGCTGAAATTTACTGTCACTTGTTACTATGGAACATAATCCTTTGAGGGGCTTGTTCGGGGTATCTTCACCCCGACCAGTAGAGCAAAGAGTTGCTCCTCAACCTACTGAACCTACTAAACATGTTTACTTTGAAATTCCTTCGGGTATGGTAGAGAAACTGCTAGCTAATCCTTTTACAGGAGATGGAACATTACATCCCGACTTGCACCTAATCTATGTGGATGAAGTTTGTGGGTTATTTAAGCTTGCAGGTATGCCCGAGGATGTTATCAAGAAGAAGGTCTTCCCTTTATCTTTGAAGGGAAAGGAATTTACATGGTTTATGCTATGTGATGATATGGGATCGTGGAACTACAACTGATTGAAATTGGAATTTCATCAGAAGTTTAATCCTATGCATCTTGTCCATCGTGATCGTAATTATATATATAATGTTTGGCCTCGCGAAGGAGAAAGCATCGCTCAAGCTTGGGGGAGGCTTAAACCAATGTTATATTCATGCCCCAATCATGAGCTCTCAAGAGAAATTATTATTCAAAAAATTTATGCTCGGCTTTCTCTCGATAATCGCTCCATGCTCGATACTTCTTGTACTGGCTCTCTTATGATGAAGACTATTGAATTTAGATGGGATTTATTGGAAAGAATTAAACGCAAATCTGAAGATTCGGATCTCAACAAAGGTAAGGAGTCAGGTATAACACCTAAGTTTGATTGTGTTAAATCTTTTATGGATACCGATGCTTTCAGTTAATTTAGCACTAAATATGGACTAGACTCTGAGATAGTATCTTCTTTCTGTGACTCCTTTGCTACTCATGTTGATCTCCCTAAGGAGACGTGGTTTAAATATAATCCTCCCATTGAAGTAAAAGTAGTTGCACCTATTATAGTTGAAGAAAAGACTATCACTTATTATGATCATGTTGTTCCTACTGCTTTTATTGAGAAACCACCCTTCCCTGCTAGAATAAAGGATCATGCTAAAGCTTCAACTGTGGTTCGTAAGAGTAATACTAGAACGCCTATAGCCTCTGAGCAAATTAAAGTTGAACATAGTGTTGCTATGGTTAAAGATCTCTTAGACGGCAATATTGATGGGTATGTTATTTACTTCTGTGATGAAGCTGCTAGAATTGCTAGACCTGATACTAAAAACAAACATAGACCTGTTGTAGGCATGCCTGTTATTTCTGTTAAAATAGGAGATCATTGCTATCATGGCTTATGTGATATGGGTTCTAGTGCAAGTGCAATACATCATTCCTTATATAAAGAAATTATGCATGATATTGCACCTGCTGAGATAGAGGAAATTGATGTTACAATTAAGCTTGCCAATACAGACACTATTTCACCAGTGGGGATTGTTAGAGATGTTGAAGTCTTGTGTGGGAAAGTTAAATACCCTGCTGATTTTCTTGTTCTTGGCTCCCCGCAAGATGACTTTTCTCCCATTATATTTGGTAAACCCTTCTTGAATATTGTTAATGCCCAGATAGACTGCAAAAAGGATTTTGTTACTATTGGTTTGGGGGATATGTCTCATGAATTTAATTTTGCTATATTTCATAGACAACCCCATGATAAAGAATTGCCTAGTAAAGATGAAATTATTGGTCTTGCTTCTATTGCCGTGCCTCCTAGTGATCCTTTAGAACAATATTTGCTAGACCATGAAAATGATATGTTTATGAATGAAAGAAGGGAAATAGATGAAGTATTCTTTAAACAGTGGCCTATCTTGAAACACAACTTGCGTGTTGAAATCCTAGGGGATCCTCCTCCACCTAAGGGCGATCCCGTGTTTGAGCTTAAACCTTTACCTAATACTCTAAAATATGCTTATCTTGATGAGAAAGAGATATATCCTGTTATTATTAGCACTAACCTTTCAGAGCATGAAGAAAAGAAATTATTGAAAACTCTGAAGAAGCACCGTGCTGCTATTGGATATACTCTTGATGATCTTAAGGGCATTAGTCCCACTCTATGCCAGCACAAAATAAAATTGGAGAAAGACGCTAAGCCGGTTGTTGATCATCAATGACAGTTAAATCCTAAGATGAAAGAAGTGGTAAGAAAAGAGATACTAAAGCTTCTGGAGGCATGTATAATTTATCCCGTTGCTGATAGTCAATGGGTAAGTCTTGTCCATTGTGTCCCTAAGAAGGGAGGTATTACTGTTGTTCCTAATGATAAAGATGAACTGATCCCACAAAGAATTGTTACAGGTTATAGAATGGTAATTGCTTTTCCGCAAATTAAATAATCTACTAAAAAGGATTATTACATGTTACCTTTTATTGATCAAATGCTAGAAAGATTATCCAAACATACACATTTTTGCTTTCTTGATGGTTATTCTGGTTTCCCTCAAATACATGTGTCAAAAGAGGATCAAGAAAAGACAATTTTTACTTGCCCTTTCGGTACCTTTGCTCATAGACGTATGCCTTTTGGTTTATGCAATGCACCTACTACTTTTCAACGATGTATGACTATTATATTCTCTGACTTTTGTGAAAAGATTGTTCAGGTATTCATGGATGATTTCTCCGTTTATGGAACTTCTTTTGATGATTGCTTAAGCAACCTCGATCGAGTTTTGCAGAGATGTGAAGAAACAAATCTTGTCTTGAATTGGGAGAATTGCCACTTTATTGTTAATGAAGGTATTGTCTTGGGGCATAAAATTTCTGAAAGAGGTATTGAAGTTGATAAAGCTAAAGTTCATGATATTGAAAAGATGTCGTGTCCTGAGGATATTAAAGGTATAATAAGCTTCCTTGGTCATGACAGTTTTCATAGGAGGTTCATTAAGGAATTCTCTAAAATTTCTAGGCCTCTGACTAATCTCTTACAAAAAGATGTTCGTTTTGTCTTTGATGATGATTGTGTAGAAGCATTTGAAATACTTAAGAAAGCTTTAATTTCTGCACCCATTGTTCAACCACCTGATTGGAATTTACCCTTTGAAATTATGTGTGATGCTAGTGATTATGCTGTAGGGGCTGTTCTAGGACAAAGAGTTGATAAGAAATTAAATGTTATCCAATATGCTAGTAAAAATCTAGACAGTGCCCAAAGAAATTATGCTACTACTAAAAAAGAATTTTTAGAAGTTGTATTTGCTTGTGATAAGTTCAGACCTTATATTGTTGATTCTAAAGTAATTGTTCACACTAATCATGCTGCTATTAAATATCTTATGGAAAAGAAAGATGCTAAACCTAGACTTATTAGATGGGTTCTCTTGCTACAAGAATTTGATTTGCATATTATTGATAGAAAGGGAGCTGAGAACCTCGTTGCAGACAGCTTGTCTAGGTTAGAGAATGTTCTTGATGACCCACTACTTATTGATGATAGCTTTCCTGATGAACAATTAGTTGTGATAAATGCTTCTCATACTGCTCCATGGTATGCTGATTATGCTAATTATATTGTTGCTAAGTTTATACCACCTAGTATCACATACCAGCAAAAGAAAAAGTTCTTCTGTGATTTAAGACATTACTTCTGGGATGACCCACATCTTTATAAAGAAGGAGTAGATGCTGTTATTAGACGTTGTGTACCTGAGCATGAACAGGAATAGATCCTACGCAAGTGTCACTCCAAGGCTTATGGAGGACAGCATGCTGGAGATAGAACTGCACATAAGGTATTGCAATTTGGTTTTTATTAGCCTACTCTCTTCAAGGGTGCCCGTAAGTTTTGTTTTTTCTTGTGATGAATTTCAAAGAATAGGTAATATTAGTAGACGTCAAGAAATGCCTATGAATTATTCACTTATTATTGAACCATTTGATGTTTGGGGCTTTGATTATATGGGACCATTTCCTTCCTCTAATGGGTATACACATATTTTAGTTGATGTTGATTACGTTACTTAGTGGGTAGAAGCTATTCCAACTAGTAGTGTTGATCATAACACCTCTATTAAGATGCTTAAAGAAGTTATTTTTCTGAGGTTTGGAGTCCCTAGATACTTAATGACTGATGATGGTTCACATTTTATTCATGGTGCTTTTCATAAAATTCTTGCTAAGTATGATGTTAATCATAGAATTGCATCTCCATATCATCCACAGTCTAGTGGTCAAGTAGAATTGCGTAATAGAGAGATTAAATTAATTTTGCAAGGGACTGTTAATAGATCTAGAAAGAATTGGTCCAAGAAACTTGATGATGCATTATGGGCTTATAGAATTGCATACAAAAATCCTATGGGTATGTCTCCATATAAAATGGTTTATGGTAAAGCATGTCACTTACCTCTCGAACTAGAACATAAGGCATATTGGGCCATTAAAGATCTCAATTATGATTTCAAACTTGCCGATGAGAAGAGGCTTTTTGACATTAGCTCACTTGATGAATGGAGAACCCAGACCTATGAGAATGCCAAACTATTTAAAGAAAAGGTTAAAAGATGGCATGATAAAAGGATACAAAAACATGAGTTTAATGTAGGTGATTATGTATTATTATACAACTCTCATTTAAGATTTTTTGTAGGAATACTTCTCTCTAAATGGGAAGGTCCTTACGTCATCGAGGAGGTCTATCGTTCCGGTGCTATAAAAATCAACAACTTCGAAGGCACGAATCTGTGGGTGGTGAACGGTCAAAGAATCAAACATTATATCTCAAGTAATCCCACAAATGTTGAAACTAATGTTATTGAAACCGTAACCCCGGAGGAATAAATACGGGACAGTTTCCAGAATGTTTCAGACTCTAAAAAGGAATAGGTATGTGGTACTGTAAGTAAACCGACTCCAAAATAGTTCTAATAGCATTTTTTCTCTGTTTTGGAATATTTAAGAAAATAGGAAAATAAGAAGAAATCCGGGAAGGACACGAGGCATCCATGAGGGTGGAGGGCGTGCCCTACCCCCTGGGCGCGCCCCCTGCCTCGTGGGCACCTCGTGTGCCCTCCGGACTCCGTTTTCTTGCAAGATACTTCTTTTGGCCGGTAAAAATTCATTATATAATCTCCCAAAGGTTTTGACCACCGTACCACGCAAGCATACTTTGTTTTTGTTTCGAGCTATTTCTGGTGCGGATCTAAAGCAAGATGTCTTCTCAAGAGTCGGTCGGGGAGAATCCGGTGTCTCATCCAATACCGGGGCCAAGAGCAAACAGCGATGCTGACCACTTTGGGCCATCAACTAAGGAAGAGATGGAGGCTGACTTGAAAAGGATAGATGCCATGGAGCAGGATGAAGAATTTACTTCTCGTTTCCGAGCTGGATTCACGATGGGGGAACTACAGAGCTCAGCTATTCCAAACTCGGTCATCCCTTCCAATGTTAGATTTCTTTCTTATGAAAATATGAAAAAGAGTGTTACTTGTTCTCCCGCAGCTATGCAACATCCTTGGGTGACAGGAGCTTTAGCCGTCACGGGCAAGCTCCGTAAGGAAATAATGGACCTCAAGCAGCAAGTCAATAAGCTCGAGGAAGAGAATCGTATCCTGAGGGGCATCATCGCTAAGAATATCACATCACCACCCCCGAAGAAAGAGACATAAACACATGGGTATGGGCACTCCCCTTGGCAACTGCCAAGCTTGGGGGAGTGCCCCCGGTATCGTATCACCATCGCACTTTTACCTTTACTGTTTTTCTTAGTTCGATCCTTTTGGTAATATCTTGATCTAGTAGAATAAAGTTTTAGTATGATCTAGTTTTGAGTTTTTCTTTATGATCCTTCTATGTAATCGAGTCCTTGAGCTATATATAATAAAGATTAGCGTTGAGTCAAGGGCTTGATTATCTTGCTATGATCTTGAGGGAATAAAATAAAAGAGAAAGAATAAAAATAAATAAAGAGATCATATGGATCTTATGGAGAGTAATGACTTCACATATAAAGAGTATGATGAATAAAAGTTGTTGAGAGTTGACAAACATAGTTTTGGTCATCGTTGCAATTAATAGGAAGTAATAAAGAAAGAGAGGTTTTCACATATAAATATACTATCTGGGACATCTTTTATGATTGTGAGCACTCATTAAAATATGACATGTTAAAGAGTTGACGTTGGACAAGGAAGACAACATAATGGGTTATGTTTTCTTACATCTAAAATAAATTATATTGTCATGGATCATCCAACATGTTGAGCTTGCCTTTCACTCTCATGCTAGCCAAATTCTTTGCACCAAGTAGAGATACTACTTGTGCTTCCAAATATCCTTAAACCCAGTTTTTGCCATAAGAGTCCACCATATATACCTATGGATTGAGTAAGATCCTTCAAGTAAGTTGTCATCGTTGCAAGCAATAAAAATTGCTCTTTAAATATGTATGATTTGTTAGTATGGAGAAAATAAGCTTTATATGATCTTGTGATGTGGAAGAAATAAAAGCAACGGACTGCATAATAAAGGTCCATATCACAAGTGACAATATAAAGTGACATTCTTTCACATTAAGATTTTGTGCATCCAACCATAAAAGCACATGACAACCTATGCTTCCCTCTGCGAAGGGCCTATCTTTTATTCTTGTCTTATACTTCATATAAGAGTCATGGTGATCTTCACCTTTCCTTTTTACATTTTATCCTTTGGCAAGCACAATGTGTTGGAAAGATCCTGATATATATAGCTAATTGGGTGTGAGTTTTCATGAGCTATTATTGTTGACATTACCCTTGAGGTAAAAGGTTGGGAGGCAAAACTATAAGCCCCTATCTTTCTCTATGTCCGACTGAAACTTCATACCTATAAATATTGCGTGAGTGTTAGAAATTGTGAAATACTAAATGATAGTTGAGTACGTGGACTTGCTGAAAAGCTCTTATATTGACTCTTTCTGATGTTATGATAAATTTCAATTGCTTCAATGACTGAGATTATAGTTTGTTAGTTTTCAATGAAGTTTCTGATTCATACTTGAAATTGTGAATGAATTGTTACTTTAGCATAAGAGATCATATGACAATATATTTATATATATGTTGTTGTTCTAAGAATGATCATGATGCTCTCATGTCCATATTTTATTTTTATCGACACCTCTATCGCTAAACATGTGGACATATTTCTCGATATCGGCTTTTGCTTGAGGACAAGCGAGGTCTAAGCTTGGGGGAGTTGATACGTCCATTTTGCGTCATGCTTTTATATCGATATTTATTGCATTTATGGGATGTTATTACACATTATGTCACAATACTTATGCTTGTTCTCTATTATTTTACAAGGTTTACAAGAAGAGGGGGAATGCCGGCAGCTAGAATTTTGGGCTGGAAAAGGAGCAAATATTAGAGACCTATTCTGCACATCTCCAAAAGTCCTGAAACTTCACGGGAGCATGTTTCAGAATATATAAAAAATATTGTGCGAAAGAAGTACCAGAGGGGGCCACCCACCGTCCATGAGGGTGGGGTGCGCCCTACCCCCCTGGGCGCGCCCCCTGCCTCGTGGCCCCCCTGGCAGCCCTCTGATGCCCATCTTTGGCTATATGGAGTCTTTCGTCCTGGAAAAAATCATAAGCAAGCTCACGGGACGAAACTCCGCCGCCACGAGGCGGAACCAATCTAGGGCTCCGGCGGAGCTGTTCTGCCGGGGAAACTTCCCTCCGGGAGGGGGAAATCATCACCATCATCATCACCAATGATCCTCTCATCGGGAGGGGGTCAATCGGCAATCACCCTCTTCCTTTTTGATGTCTGATGCACAAGAACAACATTTGAGTGGGAAAACATGGTATGATGACAGATGGAATATGTATTGATAATGGATGGGCATGGCATCTCGACATATATGATGAGTAAACTAAGAAGATGGCGATGCAACAAAGTATAAGAAATGCAAGACAACATATGCAAGATACGCACAACCAATAAAACCTTGCCAAATTAGAATAGGCACCTTGATGGGTGAACAGGACAAGCCATCTGCCTTTGACTCCTCGATGTTAGAATAGTCATTAAGATCATATTCTGAACAAGAATCAACAGGTGGTGAGCGTATGGGTTTCATTGCATCCAGAATGGCACTCAATGCCTTGGTGCCAATTTTGTAAGTCATTGCGGTGTTTAGCTTCAAGAGTGGACCGCTGCTTGTGCGACACAAAGCAGCTACACAGATCATATTGTAGATATAACGGGAAAACTGTAAGTATCAGAGTAAAATCAGCAAAGTGGAACTTGCTGGAATATATGTGCTAGTATTGCTGGTATGGCTAGAAAGCCTTCAGATACCAGCTCTCTTCAACTGAAGGTGCGGTACTGTTAATATCAGTGTAACTCTCAAAGGCGACACAGCTCCCCGCATTTCCTTGCTATTCTTATAGGATTCAAGTGGGCAGGCCACTACAAATCCTATTCCCATGTTTACAAAATCCTACAAATCAAAGAGGCCCGACGAGTTCAAAGTGTCCATACCAACCGACCGTATAGACCTCGACACTACAAATGTCCATGCTCATGTTCACTACAAGGAACATACTGTACTACTATCATACTCCCTCCATTCCAAAATATAAGTCCTGGTAGAGATTTCCACTATGGATCACATACAGATGTATCTAGATACATTTTAGAGTGTAGATTCACTCATTTTGCTCCATATGTAGTCCATGGTGGAATCTATACAAAGACTTGTATTTAGGAACGGAGAGAGTACTTATTAAAGAAGAACGGAAGAGGAACATGCTAAAGAAGAGCAAGCAGATTTTGGATAATAAAATGTTCGTTGTGCAGTTCCCACACATGATGAACCAGAGCGCATTAAGAAAGCAACTCCCTGATGTCTCTCTATATGTGGTGCACGTGCCTTTTTGAAAGTGTCGGGGATATACCCGCGGCGTAAACCGGCCGGAAGTATAACCCGGCCGGACTAGGCGTTTCATTGGTAAACCGCCAGAGGATTGGCGGTTTACGTGATTGGCAGTTTACATGTCTGGCGGTTTACGTGTCTGACAGTTCACTGGTATGGCGATTCACGAGCCTGAAGACTCATTGGTGACCCGGCGCGTGTTCCGGATGGATGACAAGGCCCAAGGCCCAGCATCCCGGTTTATGTTAATGGTGGGCCGGTTTAAGAGGAAAGGCATGAGGAACATTATCTTACAAGGAGCTAAGACCTGGACTTGTATCCGGTTTGTATTAAGATAGATTAGTCCTAATCCTAATAGGACTCTACATGTAATGCGCCCCTCCAACATATATAAGGAGGGGCAGGGCTCCTCAAAAGGGGACAAGATTCGCAAGTTCCAAAAGGGGACAAGTTAGGTTTAGACAATAGCTCTCAAGATAGAGCACTCTTGTAACCGTGATCATCATCATCAATATCAATAAAGCAGGATGTAGGCTTTTACCTCCACCGTGAGGGGCCGAACCTGGGTAAAACATCGCGTCTCTCATCCCGCTCAACCCCTCTCAAGCTACCACATAGATGTGTTGGCCTCGCGACTAAGTCCTGACACTAAGGACATCTGCCGTGACAATTCCACGACAGTTGGCGCCCACCGTGGGGCCTGCACACGGTGGTGTTGAGTTCTTGGAGGGCGCCATCTCAGGGATTGAGAAGCTCCGTCTGGCTCAACGAAAAAGTTCCGGTCGATTTGTTGGAGAGTTCCAGCCGGCTCGCCAAAAAAGTTCCGGCAGGCTCATCGAAACGTTCCGCCGGTTCGTCAGAAATTTCCGGCCGGATCATTGAAAAGTTCCGACCGTCTCGATGAAAGGTTCTGCCTGAATCATCAAAAAGTTCCGATCGCCTCGACGAAAAGTTCAGTCCGAATCGCCGAGGGGTTCCAGCCGCATCGCCGAAAGGTTCTGTCCGAGTCGTCAAAGAGTTCCGACTTCGGCTACAGAAAAGTTCCGAATTATCAAATACTTCCGGATTAGCAAAAAGTTTCGGCCGGATTATCAAGAGGTTCCAGCTCAAAAGATTCCGGATTATCAAAATTTTCGGTTGGATTATCAAGAGGTTCCGGTTCAGAGGTTCCAGATTATCAAAAGTTTCGACCGGGTTATACAGAGGTTCCAGCTCAAAAGGTTTCGGATTATCAAAAATTCCAGTTGGATTATCAAGAGGTTCCGGTTCAAAAGTTCTGGATTATCAAAAGTTCCAGCCGGATTATCAAGAAACTCCGGTTCCAGAAATTCCGGTTCAAAAAATTCCGGCCAGGTTATGTGGAGACCTCAGGCATTACAAGACACAGAACCAATCAACTCTTTTGTCAAAACAAAAGCAGCACTATGCATTATCCGGCGCTATCGTCCGGCAAAAAATACCAGGTGCTATCGTTTCTATGTATTTTATCAGTACATATTAATTCATCCGACAACAATTACTCTAGCCTGTAATATTTTTACGCAGGGCAACTATTAAAAGAAAAGGGGGTGGTGTTATACCACGGATGCACGTTCGGCTGTATCGCGCAGCTTCACGGACAGGGTGTCGCGGTCCGGTTTACGTCAACATACCGGCTGACTCGCCCGTCTGCACCACCTTACAACACCACGGACGACTCGCCCGTCCGACATGGCCACCGGTTCATGCGTCCACGCCGGCTTAAAACGTGGAGGACAACTTGCTCGGCCGCACCGGATTACAACACCGGGCCGACTCATCTGTCTGCTCCTACGGTTAACTCGGCCGTGATTAATTTTAGCATCACTGTGGTGATCATCAACTCGATGGCGGATAATTTCCGGCCTAGCACATTAGGTGATATCCATCTAAAATATATTTTATTAGCACTTATTATTTTTGTCAAAGAACAGTTTACCTATGCCTTGGTCTGCAATATTGTTTATGCAGGACAATTGTTCATTGCAAAAGCTATGGCTGTGTCATGGATGTATAAACTTGCGCAACCATTATGAATGCGCTAGTATCTTACCATGCCATCAAGCTCGGTGAATATATGTGCAAACTGCCATTCTGCAGACTGGTTTACATCAATATGACGTGGCTAAGTCGCCCGTCCACGCCGATTTACAATGCCGCGGCCGACTCATCTGTCTGTGCCGCCTTTGAAAGCCGCGGTCGTCTTTGCTGTCCGTCTCTCACGGCCTGGTCTACATCAACATACCGGGCCGCACCTGTCTCCATGAGCTGTTTATTGGGTATGAGCAAGTCACAGCTTGGGTAGCCCGGTTTTCATTCAAATTGGAGACAAATTATCATCAACCGCTGTTTGCACTGGATGGTTCAATGGGCAGGCACACAAGTCGCCACCACTAAAGTTTTGATTAACTTCAAATCGCTAGTTGGAAGGAACCATTGGCTGAGTTGCTGACACGGCTCATATGGGATCATTTACAACCCGCCGCAGTCATCTCAACCTTCTATGGATTCACATCGTGCTATCAACACCAATGATATACAAGTTATGTCGGTTTATATCACGGTCAAATATGGAGAATCTCAAGCCAACTCCTCGAGTCACCTTGAGACTTGGGGGCTACAATGATATGACTTAGCAAACGTTGCCGGTTTTTAGTGAAGTCAAGAACCCCAATACATTGGAGGGAAAGATAACCCGGTCCCGGATTCACATCGTGCTGTTAGAAGATTTCCGGATTAGAATGTATATGACAGTTACAAAATCCCGGCTCAATGAAGAAGTTTCGGGTCATCAGAAAAGGATTCCGGTTTACAATCCGGTACAAGGGAAATTTGTTCTCCGACAAAGCTCTGAAGCTCTCAAATCCGTTTTAAGAATTTCCGGTTCAAAAAGGAATTAACTTCTCGCAAGATCGAGTTTAAAGGCCGCCAAAAAATTTCTGGCTAAAAATGAAGATTCCGGTTTAAAATCCGGTTCAAGGGAAAGATGTCTCCCACAAAGCTTTGAAGCTCTCAATATCCGGTTCAAGATCCCGGTTCAAAGAAGAATTTATCTCTTGCAAAAAGTTAAAAATTGCCGAAGAGGACCTGCTGCCACGATGCACGGTTCAAACATGGGTATCCCGCCTTACTGGCCTGACATATTATTGATCACATGGGGGCGTCTGCTTCATAAAGCGGGGTCTCTGTTCTTTTACATCATGCGTGGTTACATGGAGTTGTTCTGTCTTAAAGCGGCCTCCGGTTTACCCATTGAAAATTTTATAAACATCACTTGGGGGCTTGGTCATGTCCGAACCGATGCAATACCTTTTGATAGGCGAAAGCCACCAGATCACTTGGGGACATGGTCAAGTCTGAACCAGTCACGCCTCTTGATCGGCCTAAGGCCATAGAATCACTTGGGGGCTTGGTCGAACCCGAACCATTGCCACGCCTCTTGATTGGCATAATGCCACGATTTCATTTGGGGACCTGGCTGACTTGAACCATAGCTACACCATTGGGGAGCTTGGTCGTGTCCGACCATGGTAACACCATCTGATCGGCTCAATAAGCCTCTTTTTGCAAATGGTTTTATCATTGCCTTTGCTTCAATATTTTCCTTGATAACTGTTTCTTTTATTTTTGTTGCATTTTTAAATTGACAATTCTTAAACCGGTTCGACTGTCAAATTACAAATTGACGGAACACGGTCAAATCTTAATCCGGAGACTATCTACCCGGTTTGATTTCTGTTACCATCCTATTATGGAGTAAACCGGTGTTTATCAATCAGGCTCGGCTTTCAACTACAAGTTGTCAGTACACGATCAAGTTATAATCCGGAGACTATCAGCCCGGTCTGGTTTGACTACGAGTCGCCAATATTATATGTGGTTAAACCGGCGTTTATTGCAACCCGGCACGGTTTTATCATAAACCAACACAATATGGAAGGAGTTATCGGTACTCAAGATTTGGGTTATCACCCTTACTACAAAAAGTTGGTAAAACCAACAATGTGATTCAATGTCACAGAAACAGGTTTGTTAAACCGGCCTGGCTTTGGACTATAAGTCGCCAGTATATATATATTTGGATTGCACCATTGGAATCATGCGCTTATAAATCATTGGGTTATATTATTCAAATTGCCAAGTTTGGCTGAATTTTCATTATGATATTGAATGAATAAGGTTTTCACCGGATTATGTTATCTTGAATAGCCAACATGGCTGGATTTTTATAGTTATTAATAACCGGTATTATTGAGGTTTTCAAAGTTGCTTTAGCGCAATGGCTATCATATTATGAATAGATATGATTTATTCTACAATTAAAGGAATAGTCTCGAGTCGCTGCAGGCTTACAACCCGACACTTGGGGGCTACATTATTCAAATCGAGATTACGTGCAAGTCTCATGTCACTGAAAGAATGCATCATGACACTTGGGGGCTAATGCAAAGTCATTTTTACTAGTCTTATTGAAGACCCGACTCATCATATTATAATGAGCCGGCCCTTGGGGGCTACCAATTGCTCCTGTCAACAATTCAAGGTACACATGTTTTCGTCCATAATATTGAAGGATCCATTGCTCAGTTGGTAAAGCACAAAACTCTTAACCTTGTGGACATGGGTTCAAGCCCTACGATGGGAGCTACATTATAAGATGTTATTTTCATTGAAGTATATATCAAGTCCCGGTTCAGTATTATCTTACTAAGCCGGCCCTTGGGGGTTACACATCACTGCTAAAATCAACATTATTATATTGACAAAGTTCTTGCTCATTATTGCATAATGACCCGGTCCTTGGGGGTTCACTGATTGAAGTTTTATAAGCAAATTACAAGTCCCAGGTTGCTGCAAGCATGACAACCCGACACTTGGGGCAACATATATGGAGTATTCAGTTTATTTGATTGAGATGAACTAATCGGATTTCTTCAAGGTTGAAACACTTATTGGAGAAAGTCTTAAGTTATCACTATGTTCTCCTCTTAAGACATGGGGGCGACAGGTAGTATGCATATAAAGGAGGAACATCTTCATTTTATCAGTTTTGAGCAAATCAGGAAGATCAATTACATGACCCGGTGTCGACAACAATTATGACCCGGCACCATCAATATTTATAAACCGACCATTTTGGTAATATTCAACCGGCAAGTTTTACATCTTCAAACCGGCTGAATATCAGATAAGTATTTTCAGACCCATATTTCTTAAACCGGCGCTTTGGGAGCTGAGTTAAAGGAGTTATTCTTCACAATATTTCTCGGTGACAAACCAATGTCGGCAAATTGATTATGAAGCTGGTCTGTTGACCCGGATTTCCCAGAAGGAGGAAATAACAAGGACTTAAGGATGATCAGGTACCGGTTTACAAAAATTCTTAACCCGGAGCATAACCTGTCAAATTTGTTCTTGTGTTTATTTTGCAGCATAAGTTTACCCTGAATAAATCCAAGCTAAACTTGGGGGCTAATGTCGGGGATATACCCCGCGGCATAAACCGGCCGGAAGTATAACCCGGCCGGACTAGGCGTTTCATTGGTAAACCGCCAGAGGATTGGCGATTTACGTGATTGGCGGTTTACATGTCTGGTGGTTCACTGGTATGACGATTCATGATCCTGAAGACTCATTGGTGACCCGGCGTGTGTTCCGGATGGATGACAAGGCCCAAGGCCCATCATGCCGGTTTATGTTAATGGTGGGCTAGTTTAAGAGGAAAGGCATGAGGAACATTATCTTACAAGGAGCTAAGACCTGGACTTGTATCCGGTTTGTATTAAGATAGATTAGTCCTAATCCTAATAGAATTATACATGTAATCCGCCCCTCCAACATATATAAGGAGGGGCAGGGCTCCTCAAAAGGGGACAAGATTCACAAGTTCCAAAAGGGGACAAGTTAGGTTTAGACAATAGCTCTCAAGATAGAGCACTCTTGTAACCGTGATCATCATCAATATCAATGAAGCAGGATGTAGGCTTTTACCTCCACCGTGAGGGGCCGAACCTAGGTAAAACATCGCGTCTCTCGTCCCGCTCAACCCCTCTCAAGTTACCACATAGATGCGTTGGCCTCGCGACTAAGTCCTGACACTAAGGACATCTACCGTGACAATTCCACGACAGAAAGTAAAGTAGGAACATTAGCTGACCAATTAAATGTTATCTGTTTTAGTAATATCAGCATCATATCAGATTCGTACTTGAGCAACAAGTTTGGAATTATGAGTGGCACGTTGTTTAGCCTGATGGATTCAGGAGCAGTGCTAAGCAGGTACGATGATGGTACTGAATATAAAGGCATGTCTGCATTTGGGTCAGTTAACCATTTCAGGCGGTTGGATGAAGATCCTACGTCTCCTAACCCTTCTTCTTCCTCGTCTCCGATTCTTCCCATATAGAACACCGCACGGGCCATCGGCCGGACCATCGGCCCCCACGGCTTGTGTTCCTCCGTCACCCCCCCCCCCCCCCCCCCCCCCCCCCCCCCCCACGTCGAGTTTTCTTCGTTCGGCGAGGCCCCACCACCCCCCAACAACAAAAGTCCCCACCCGAGCCCCTTTGTTCGCACCGGCGAACTCCGGCGAGCTCTGAAAAATTGACTGGCCCAATTTTGAAATTTAGTCTACTGTGATTTAACTAGTGTGGAATATAAAAGGCGAAAACCATTAGCATTGGGAGTATAGTGTCGAGCGTGCCAAGGCGGATCTGAAGGTGCAAACCGTACAAAGGCAACATCGCAAAAAATGTTTGCTCTCAACTAGCAAGTAAGTGATGGAGAAGAAATTAGAGTAAAGCAGTGTCGATCTATTTTCTTGCTGCGATAAATAAGTTGAGCAGATACGAAAGAGTACCGCCTCTGGTGCGGTGCCGTGTATGCATCTGCTGAGAATTCGACGGTGCTGCGGTAGCGATGGCTGTCGGCGGCGTGGAAGCAGATCTAGGAGGGTAGATGTTGGTGGCGGGACGCAGTGCACGAGACGGTCGTAGGAGCGGCGCCGACAAGGTGGACGACGGCGGGCATGAAGCAAGAGGACGGGATGCAAGGATCCTGGTCCGAAACCATGGATGAGAGAGGTCGATCTCTTGTAATGGACGCCGGCGTCGGGGTATCAGCTCCGGCATGGTGGAGGAGGACGACGGTGGATGGGGTGGCGGACGGAGGAGGCTTGGGTGGAGAGGGTATTTTGGCGCCCACGGAGTACAATGGGGAAATGGAGGTGCAGAGGAAGGGGGGAACCATGTCTTCAGGGCGCGCTTGTCTCAAATGCGAGGAAATTTACAAACGTAGCCCCCGTTTCAAATTTCCTACATCACAGCAATATTAGTCGGTTGGGGATAGGACGGTAATCTCGCATACACCGAATATTTGCCGACGGGAGTTTGTTTTTGGTGCCCACCGTGTATGAATCGGGAAAGGAGTTGATTTCGACCGAGGACACATTGTGTTTTCGGGCCCACTGTGTATGAATCCGGGTGAGAGGCGGTTATGTCACGTTCGAGTGAAATTACAAACCTACCCCTATCAAAACCTATAGAAATCGAGCAGATAGACTTTGCGTGGCAGGGATAGGCAGTAGTAATTTCCATCTCGCAGATTTTGGTTTTGCGCGGTTACTCCAACTTTCCCCACTTCGTTCAAATTTTGCAGAGTGCACGTTTACCATGCCAACTCAATTCGAATCCCGTTTGTATTCTATTTTTTTCGGGCAGGATCCATTTTCGATTGGAATAAAATTCTATATACATCATTTTTTTAATATATACTTTCAAAAGCACAACAAAGAAGTCTGCTCCTTTATATGTATAATATGGTTTACAAATACAATGATCTCAAAATCATAAGGTTGAATTCAAAAAATTAAACCAAATTATGTTCTACTAAAATGTATGGATCAGTAATATCTACATATTAAATAACATAGATGCGCGTGAATTCATATGAGTATGCATGTTTGATAGATCAATTTTGGTTCGAGTATGGATTACATGTATCATCATCTCAAATTCAAATATTTGAATCCCTTTTATGCTCACTCCTTTCATGCCCATCTCTCTCGCATGCATGCTCCTTCATGTAGCTATCACTCTCTTTTCTCCAGCTCACCTGCACGCTCACTTCATGTTTCTCCTATCCGCGCAAACATGGTCTCTCGACGTCTCCCTTGAGAAGTGTCACACTCTCCCTATCATTATACATTACACGGTTTTCATTATCTTTCATGTCTCTACCGTTCTCTCGTATCACTAGGTACCTAAGCTTTCTTTTTCACCGCCACACACATAGTCTCCACTCGTCTTTCACCTTGTCTTTCTCTCTATGGGATTCTCTCACACACCCTATATGTCTATAGATATGAATCATACCACTAAAGTTACTCTCTCTCTCCTGTAGACACAACATTTGTTGCGGTCTCCTTTTCGTCTCCATCCCAGAATGACATTATTCATTTTTTTACTGATCAGACAAACTCCCCCCCTCTCTCTCTCACACACACACAACTCCTGCTTCCACTCCCCTTCCCGACTACCGTCTCTCTCTCACACACACAAAACTCTCGCTTGCGCACCCCCGTCTCGTATTTCTCTCACAAACATTTATTGACTAGCCTCTAGATAGGTTTATACACCCGCACACTCATGTTTCCACTATCTCATACAAGTCTCTCTCCCGCTCCTTGTATCTATGTAGATTTTTCTTCCCTTCTTGAGACACGCCCTCTTGATCGTGCACACACACAGTATCACCTCATTTTAAGCTGATACCTCTCGCACACACACTCTTTGTGTCTTTGTCACGCATGCACTCCATCCTCCTCCTCTCTCCCTCTCTCTCTCACACACACATGGGCTTTTTGCAACAACTAGCAAGATGCCCATGCATTGCACGGAACATGAAGATGCATTTGTATGAGTAGTTTATCTTGTGGGATAAAAGGATGAACAAGGGAAGGCCTTATTTCCAAGTGTGGAGAGGGGTGTGTGTATCTTTTTGCAAAATTGCCATAGTTTCCTTCCTATCCATCAGATATAGATCAGACGACCTATATTGCAGGATGGCAGGCACACGATCATCACTGACTATGCTTTTTATAAGAGTAGGGATAAAAAACAAAGTTGGTGATGATGGTGGGCTTGCCATCCTGCAATATAGGCCATCCGATTTATATCTGGCGGATAAGAAAGAAACTATGGCAATTTACCTGCACTCCTCTCCACATTTGCAGATAAGGCCTTCCCTCATTCATCGTTTTCTCCCACAAGATCTTGATGTTCCGTGCAACGCACAGGCATCTTGCTAGTAAGAGTAGAAATTAGACATATACAATTCTCGAATCTTGAAACCAACAACATTCCTCCCTTATCTCATCAAAATCGCCAAAGGAATATATTTTGAGTGAAACATAACATTTTTTTAGTGATATACGTATTTCAAAACAAGAATTTTTTTCTATCAAATCACTGAATATGTATTAATCTACTCAGATTGTGAGGCAACGCATTGGCACATTGCTAGTAGTTATTATAATTTTGTGGACACCAGACAAACGGTGGAGTACATATACGAAGAGAAGAGGCGCACGCACGCAGTCGGTCTCTCGCTGTCTCGCACGCATGAGTGTTACGTAAAGGCAACGTTAACAAATAAACACTAAAACCCTAGGTGCACGATTGCTGCATTCGCGGGCACCGGGTACGTGGTGGGGCGCACCTTTGTAGGAATAGTCAGCTCGCGTGATAATTTGATCTGTAGAAGTTGATGGTCGGGACCACAGGTGAACGACTTGGAGGCGGCGGCTCGCCAGTTGCCACAGATAGAGTAGCCACATTTAAAATATCATTTTTTTAGCGGGGTTAAGAGTTCCGATTTTCAATGACGCGTTATAAGTACTAAGTAGTTTTTAGAACGATTGGTATGGAGCAAAAATGGAATTCATAGTACTACCTACTACGTACCTCCTTGGCGTATGGTTGTATGGGTTTATGTTGTGAGATGTTGAACCTGATAGTGCTACGGCAAATACTATGTTTAGATGTAGATGTTGGTTCTAGTAATGAATATCGGAAGGGGGAAACCCTTCTTTGATTAAAGAAAACTACTACCTCTGTTCTGGTTTACTAATCCCCATCGTTTTTTGGGGTCAAAGTTTGTCCATGAATTTTACTTGTAAAATGTGAATGGAAAACGAGATTTTGTTATACGCAAACAAAAAAGGACTGGAGGGAGTGATTGCTCTGACACGGACATGACCTCTCATAGCGCAGGCATTGAACCGGCACGCCGGCCAAGAGGGCCCCACTCGCTGCAGGCCCGGGTAAACATGCCTCCTCGCATGCAACCGGCTTACTGCCCTGCCTGTCTTCATTGAATCCGCGCGTGTGCCGGCAACACGTCCTTCTGCGAACCGACCAGCATTTTAGAACACAAAAAGTGACCAAAATATAATTAATTATGCATGGTCTTGACTTGTTGTGCTCGCACTGGTAGCAGGAACTAGAGGTTTTTCTTTATTCATAACTCTCCTAAATTTTTTTGGCTTTGAAGTAAATCATGGTTGTGGACATTATGTATGAATGTGGAGATATATGTGAACATGAGTTTGATGTGGAAGTTGAACTTGGAATGTCGGGCTTGCACGTGAACTATACCATGTCCAATGCTTCATCTGTTATTGTTTGGAAAGTAATTGTTGTTATTACATGAACCGGAAAAAAATATTTTGTGCCACATCAGTAGATGCACAGACATCACAACAGGCATGCTGACTGGATAAACATTTGAACCTAGCTACTATGAAGGAAATTTTGTATTGACAACAATTTTAGATAGCAAGAAACGCCTAACCTGCTCTGCCTCTGCTAGCTAATTTCTGGCTTCTTCCATCTCTTCTTTGGCATGGGTGAAGAGAGCATCTGATTACTCTTTTCACTTCGGAAGTCAACTACATTCTCATGGGCTGCTGCACGCTTTCTTTCAGCCTTTACTAGAGCCACGAGGACACGAACAGCTGACGACTCCACCTGGCTTGTGTGTAATCCAGCATCATCTAGGAATTTGCACCTTGTGTCTAATCCAGCATCATTAGGGAACTGGCACCTTGTGTGTAATCCAGCCTCATTCTGGAAACATGATCTCGAGGTTGACCATACTTCCCTCCTCACAGGAATTGCATCCTGACATGAAGTTACTTCTTTTTTAGATAATTACTCAGAGCAACCCAGATCCATTTAGTAGAAGCCAGATAAACAGAACTGGGAGAAGTGAATTCAAAACGAAAAAAATATAAAAACAGACTACAAGGTGAGAACACCCACTTCCTACATCAAGCTAAAAACGAAAGCATTAGGACGATAAAGACTCTTCTTATGACACATCGAAGAACATGAGGCTTAAGAGAAACAGAAACTACAACATATACACATTGAAGAACACGAGGCTAAACGAAAGTAATTGAAAGGGTGTTACTTACCAAAGCTCGTTTTACAGGTTCGGTGCAACTCCTCTTTAACTTGCCACGCTCCTTGAAGATGTCCCCAATATCTCGTGTTTGGTCTTCATTGCTCCTCTACATGTTCGCACTCCTGGTTTTAAAATCTCAACATGGCAAGAAAAATATACTACTAGTAATACTCGTGCATCTTGTGGGCAACATTAAAGCACTCGTCTGCCATGTTAGAGCATCTCCAACAGAATCGCAACATGCGGCGCTTTAAAAAGCATTTACAGTGCTGAGATCGAGAAGTAGAGATAGAGAGTAGAGGATAGTTCACAGCATAGATAGATACAAAATAGATTATTCAACTACTCCTCATCGTCCGACTCCTCGTCGGTGATGTCCTCCTCCGACGTCTGACTTTAGGCGTGAAGATACCGATCGTCGTCGGATTCCTAGGGCGACGCTGCTCCTAGCATCATGTTGAATTGAGCGTCTGCTTTTCGCCTACTCTTGTCCTCGCGATAGGCGGCTCGCTCCGCCCTCCTCTTATCCCTCTCTGCCCTCCTTTGCTCGTAGAACTCGCGCTCGTTGATGATGTCCTGCGGGAAGCGTTGGCGCCACAACGCCATGGCTTCCTCGTCCATCTCGGTGATGCCGAGACGGTGCTCCCGCCTCCGGTTGTCGCGACGATCCTCGTCGGTGATAAGCCGCGACAGAGGCGCGAGCTCCCGTGCCCGCTCTCGTGTCGGCACGTTGGGGAAGTTCAATGTTCTGTGAGGCCACCAGAGGCGCCACGCCGCCGTGTCGTACGCGCGGGCGGCCTCGTTAGGCGGTGTCGGAATTGCCGAGGGCGAGGCGCATCCCGCGGAACCGGATCTCGGCGGAGAAGCCGCCGGAGGGGCACGCGCGGACGCTGCGGTATCCCCAAGTTTCCCGGCGACGCGGCAGCATGGTGGCACGGAGGCGGCGAGGCGAGAAAGAGCGGGGAGAGAGCAGTGGCGAGGCACAGAGTGGGGAGAGAGCGGTGGCAAGGCATAGAGCGGTGGGAGGGCGTTGGATTTTATAAAATGCGCCAGACGCCACACGCCAAAACTAGCGCACGCCCGACCGCTTTCTCTCGCGCGCGCACATGATGACCCACAAGTATAGGGGATCTATCGTAGTCCTTTCGATAAGTAAGAGTGTCGAACCGAACAAGGAGAAGAAGGAAATGGCAAGCGGTTTTCAGTAAGGTATTCTCTGGAAGTACTGAAATAAGTGGTAACAGATAGTTTTGTGATAGGATAAGTTGTAACGAGCAACAAGTAACAAAAGTAAATAAAGTGCAGCAAGGTGGCCCAATCCTTTTTGTAGCAAAGGAAAAGCCTGGACAAACTCTTATATAAGGAAAAGCGCTCCCGAGGACACATGGGAATATCGTCAAGCTAGTTTTCATCACGTTCATATGATTCGCGTTCGGTACTTTGATAATTTGATATGTGGGTGGCCCGGTGCTTGGGTGCTGTTCTTACTTGAACAAGCATCCCACTTATGATTCACCTCTATTGCAAGCATCCGCAACTACAATAAAAGTATTAAGGTAAACCTAACCATAGCATGAAACATATGGATCCAAATCAGCCCCTTACGAAGCAACGCATAAACTAGGGTTTAAGCTTCTGTCACTCTAGCAACCCATCATCTACTTATTACTTCCCAATGCCTTCCTCTAGGCCCAAATAATGGTGAAGTGTTATGTAGTCGATGTTCACATAACACCACTAGAGGCTAGACAACATACATCTCATCAAAATATCGAACGAATACCAAATTCAGATGACTACTAATAGCAAGACTTCTCCCTTGTCCTCAGGAACAAACGTAACTACTCAAAAAGCACAAACATGTTCATAATCAAAGGGGTATTAATATGCATATAGGATCTCAACATGTGATCTTCCACCAATTAAACCAACTAGCATCAACTACAAGGAGTAATTAACACTACTAGCAAACTACTAGCACCAATCCCGAACTTGGAGACAAGAATTGGATACAAGAGATGAACTAGGGTTTTGAGATGAGATGGTGCTGATGAAGATGTTGATGGAGATTTCCCTCTCCCGATGAGAGGAGCGTTGGTGATGACGATGGCGATGATTTCCCCCTCCAGGAGGGAAGTTTCCCCGGCAGAACAGCTCTGCCGGAGCTCTAGATTGGATCCACCAAGGTTCCGCCTCGTGGCGGCGGAGTTTTGTCCCGTAAGGTTGCTTCTTTTTTTTTTCTCGACGAAAGACTTCATATAGCAGAAGATGGCCATCGGAGAGCCACCAGGGGGCCCACGAGGTAGGGGGCACGCCCTAGGGGGGGCGCGCCCCCCACCCTCGTGAGCAGGGTGTGGGCCCCTGGTCTTCATCTTTGGCGAGGATTTTTCATTATTTATTATAAGGTGTTCCGTGGAGTTTCAGGACTTTCAGAGTTGTGCAGAATAGGTCTCTAATATTTGCTCCTTTTCGAACCTAGAATTCCAGCTGCCGGCATTCTCCCTCCTTATGTAAACCCTACAAAATAATAGAGAATAGCCATAAGTATTGTGACATAATGTGAAATAACAGCCCATAATGCATTAAATATCGATATAAAAGCATGATGCAAAATGGACGTATCAACTCCCCCAAGCTTAGACCTCGCTTGTCCTCAAGCGAAAGCCGATAACAATAAATATGTCCCCATGTTTAGAGGTAGAGGCGTCGATAAAAATAAAATACGGACATGAAGGCATCATGATTATTCTCATAACAGCAACATATATAGATATTGTCATGTGATCACTTATGTTCAAGTGATTATCTATTCACAATGCAAAAGTATGAATCAGAAACCTTATTGAGAATCAACAAACTATAACCTCAGTCATTGAAGCAATTGCAATTTGTCGTAACATCAGAAAGAGTCTATGTCAGAGCTAAAAAGCAAGTCCACATACTCAACTATCATCTAGTCCTTCATAATTGCTAACACTCACGCAATACTTATGGTTACGGAGTTTTAATCGGACACAGAGAAAGATAGGGGCTTATAGTTTCGCTCCACAACCTTTAACCTCAAGGGTAATGTCAACAATAATAACTCATGCCCCCCTACATCCAATTAGATATATCTATCAGGATCTTCCAACACACTTTGCTTGCCAAAGGATAAAATGTAAAAAGGAAAGGTGAAGATCACCATGACTCTTGCATAAGGTAGAAGATAATAATAAAAGATAGGGCCTTCGCAGAGGGAAGCAGAGCTTGCCATGCGCTTTTATGGTTGGATGCACGAAATCTTAATGCGAAAGAACGTCACTTTATATTGCCCCTTGTGATCTGAACCTTTATTATGCAGTTCGTCGCTTTTATTACTTCCACATCATAAGATCGTATAAAGCTTATTTCTCCCACACTAATCATACATATTTAGAGCAATTTTTATTGCTTTGCACCAATGACAACTTACTTGAAGGATCTTACTCAATCCATTGGTAGATATGGTGGACTCTCATGGCAAAACTGGTTTAAGGGTATTTGGAAGCACAAGTAGTATTTCTACTTGGTGCCGAGAATTTGGCTAGCAAGAGGGGGAAAGGCAAGCTCAACATGTTGGAGGATCCATGACAACATACTTTATCTCAGATATAAGAAAACATAACTCATCACGTTGTCTTCCTTGTCCAATATCAACTCTTTAGCATGTCATATTTTAATGAGTGTCACAATCATAAAAGATGTCAATGATAATATATTTATATGTGAAGACCTCTCTTTCTTTATTACTTCCTATTAATTGCAATGAAGACCAGAACTATGTTTGTCAACTCCCAACAACTTTTAAATCATCATACTCTTCCTATGTAAAGTCATTACTCTCAATAAGATCAATATGAAATTTTGTTTCTTTTTATTTATTTTTCTCTTTTCTTTTTTCTTTTATTTTGGATCATGGCAAAAATAAGCAAGCCCTTGACTCAACACTAATCTTTATTATATAGCTCACGGACTCGATTACATAGAGAAATCATAAGGCAAAACTCAAAACTAGATCATGCCATAAACTTTATTCTACTAGATCAAAATACTACTAATAGGATCGAACTAAGGAAAACGGTAAAGATAGGAGTTGTGATTGTGATACGATACAGGGGCACCTCCCCCAAGCTTGGCAGTTGCCAAGGGGAGTGCCCATACCCATGTTATTATGTCTCCTTCTTTGTTGTTGGTGAAATATTCTTGGCGATGATTCCTCTCAGGATACGATTCTCCTCCTCGAGCTTGTTGACTTGCTGCTTGAGGTCCATTGTTTCCTTACGAAGCTTTCCTGTAACGGCTAAAGCTCCTTGCACCCAAGGGTGTTTCATAGCTGCGGGAGAACAAGTGACACTCCTCTTCATATTTTCATAAGAAAGAAATCTAACATTGGAAGGGATAACCGAGTTTGGGATAGCTGAGCTCTGTAGTTCCCCCATCGTGAACCCAGCTCGGAAGCGAGAGGTGACTTCTTGATCCTCCATGGCATCTACCCTCATTAAGTCAGCCTCCATCTCTTCCTCCGTTGCTGGCCCAAAGTGGTCAGGGTCACGATTTGCCCTTGGTTCCGGTGCCAGATTAGATACCCGACTCTCCTCGACTGACTCATGAGAAGATATCTTGCTCTAATCTGCAGCAGCAACAGCTCGAAACAAAAACTGAGAATATTTGCGTGATACGGGAGTCAAAACATTCGGGAGAATATATAGTGAATTTTTACCGACCAAAATACATATCGTGCAAGAAAACGGAGTCCGAAAGGTACACGAGGTGCTCACAAGGTAGGGGGCGCGCCCAGGGGGTAGGGCGCACCCTCCACCCTCGTGGGGCCCTCGTGTCCTTCCCGGACTGCTACTTATTTTTCTATTTTTCTAAATATTCCAAAACGGGGAAATATTGCCTTAAAAACTATTTTGGAGTCGGTTTACTTACCGTACCACATACCTATTCCTTTTCGGAGTCTGAAACGTCCTGGAAAGTGTCCCTTATGTATTCCTCCGGGGTTACGGTTTCAATAATATTGGTTTCAACATTTATGGGATTACCTGAGATATAATGTTTGATTCTTTGACCATTTACCACCTTCGGATTTGTGCCTTCGAAGTTGTTGATTTTTATGGCACCAGAACGATAGACCTCCTCGATAACATAGGGGCCTTCCCATTTAGAGAGAAGTTTTCCTGCAAAAAATCTTAAACGAGAGTTGTATAGCAATACATAATCACCTACATTATACTTACGCTTTTGTATCCTTTTGTCATGCCATCTTTTAACTTTTTCTTTAAACAACTTGGCATTTTCATAAGCTTGAGTTCTCCATTCATCAAGTGAGCTAATATCAAATAACCTCTTCTCACCGGCAAGTTTCAAATCATAATTAAGTTCTTTAATAGCCCAATAAGCTTTGTGTTCAAGTTCAAGAGGTAAGTGACATGCTTTTCCATAGACCATTTTATACGGAGACATACCCATAGGATTTTTATATGCAGTTCTATAGGCCCATAATGCATCATCAAGTTTCTTGGACCAATTCTTTCTAGACCTATTAACCGTCTTTTGCAAAATTAATTTGAGTTCTGTATTACTCAATTCTACTTGACCACTAGACTGTGGGTGATACGGAGATGCAATTCTATGATTAACGTCATATTTAGCAAGCATTTTACGGAAAGCACCATGAATAAAATTTGAACCACCATCAGTCATTAAATATCTAGGAACTCCAAACCTTGGAAAGATAACTTCTTTAAGAATTTTAATAGAAGTGTTATGATCAGCACTACTAGTTGGAATAGCTTCTACCCACTTAGTAACGTAATCAACAGCAACTAGAATATGTGTATAACCATTAGAGGAAGGAAAAGGTCCCATATAGTCAAAGCCCCAAACATCACATGGTTCAATAACAAGTGAATAATTCATAGGCATTTCTTGACGTCTACTAATATTACCAATTCTTTGACATTCATCACAAGATAGGACAAACTTACAGGCATCCTTGAAGAGAGTAGGCCAATAAAAATCGGATTGCAATACCTTATGTGTAGTTCTATCTCTCGCGTGGTGTCCTCCATAAGTTTCGGAGTGGCACTTGCGTAGGATCTGTTCCTGTTCATGCTCAGGTACACAATGTCTAATAACACCATCTACTCCTTATTTATAAAGATGTGGGCCATCCCAAAAGTAATGTCTCAAATCATAGAAGAACTTTTTGGTTTGTTGGTATGTGAAGCTAGGTGGTATGAATTTAGCAACAATATAATTAGCATAATCAGCATACCAAGGAGTACTACGAGAAGTACTTATGACATTTAATTGTTCATCAAGAAAGCTATCATCAATAGGTAGTGGGTCATCAAGAACATTCTCTAACCTAGATAAGTTGTCTGCAACGGGGTTCTCAGCTCCTTTTCTATCAACAATATGCAAATCAAATTCTTGTAGCAAGAGAACCCATCCAATAAGTCTAGGTTTAGCATCTTTCTTCTCCATAAGATATTTAATAGCGGCATGATCAGTGTGGATAGTTACTTTAGAATCAACAATATAAGATCTGAACTTATCACAAGGAAATACAACTGCTAAAAGTTCTTTTTCAGTAGTAGCATAATTTCTTTGAGCATTGTCTAGAGTCTTACTAGCATAATGGATAACATTTAATTTCTTATCAACTCTTTGCCCTAGAACAGCACCTATAGCATAATCGCTAGCATCACACATAATTTCAAAGGGTAAATTCCAATCAGGTGGCTGAACAACAGGTGTAGAGACTAATGCTTTCTTAAGTATTTCAAATGCTTCTACATAATCATCATCAAAGACAAATGGTATATCTTTTTGTAATAAATTAGTCAGGGGCCGAGAAATTTTTGAGAAGTCCTTAATGAACCTCCTATAAAATCCGGCGTGACCAAGGAAACTTCTTATACCTTTGATGTCCTTGGGACATGGCATCTTTTCAATAGCATCAACCTTGGCTTTATCAACTTCAATACCTCTTTCAGAAACTTTATGCCCCAAGACAATACCTTCATTAACCATAAAGTGGCACTTTTCCCAATTCAAGACAAGATTAGTTTCTTCACATCTCTGCAAAACTCGATGAAGATTACTCAAGCAATCATCAAAAGAAGATCCATAGACGGAAAAGTCGTCCATGAAAACCTCACAAATCTTTTCACAAAAGTCAGAGAATATAGCCATCATGCATCTTTGAAAGGTAGCAGGTGCATTACATAAACCAAAAGGCATACATCTATAAGAAAAAGTACCAAAAGGGCATGTAAAAGTAGTCTTTTGATTAATCTTTAGCCGACACGGGTATTTGAGACAAACCAGAATAACCATCTAGAAAGCAGTAATGTGTATGCTTGCATAATCTTTCTAGCATTTGATCGATAAAAGGTAAGGGGTAATGATCTTTCTTAGTAGCCTTATTTAATTTATGGAAATCAATTACCATCCTATAACCTGTAATAATTCTTTGTGGAATCAATTCATCTTTATCATTAGGAACAACAGTAATACCTCCCTTATTAGGGACACAATGAACAGGATTTACCCACTGACTATCATCAACGGGATAAATTATACTTGCCTCCAGAAGCTTTAGTATTTCTGTTCTTACCACTTCTTTCATTTTAGGATTCAGACATCGTTGAGGATAACGAACTGGTTTGGCATCTGCTTCCAAATTTATTTTATGTTGACATAGAGTGGGACTAATGCCCTTAAGATCATCAAGAGTATATCCAATAGCAGCATGGTGCTTCTTCAGAGTTTTCAATAATCTTTCTTCTTCATGCTCTGAAACGTTAGCACTAATAATAACAGGGTATATCTTCTTTTCATCAAGATAAGCATATTTAAGATTATCAAGCAACGGTTTAAGCTCAAACACGGGATCACCCTTAGGTGGAGGGGGATCCCCTAGGATTTCAACAGGCAAATTATGTTTCAGAATAGGTTCCTGTTTAAAGAATACTTCATCTATTTCCCTTCTTTCATTCATAAACATATCATTCTCATGGTCTAGCAAATATTGTTCTAAAGGATCACTAGGAGGTACAGCAATAGAAGCAAGACCAATAATTTCATCCTTACTAGGCAATTCTTCTTCACGGTGTTGTTTACTAAATTTAGAGAAATTAAATTCATGAGTCATATCATCTAAGCCGACAGTAACAACATCCCTTGTGCAATCTATGGTAGCATTAACAGTACTCAAGAAGGGTCTACCAAATATAATGGGACAAAAGCTATCTTGTGGGGAACCATGAACAAGAAAATCAGCACGATATTTAGTTTTCCCACACAAGACTTCAATATCTCTAACAATTCCCATTGGTGATATAGTATCTCTATTAGCAAGTTTAATAGTGACATCAATTTCTTCTAACTCAACAGGTGCAATGTCATGCATAATTTCTTTGTATAAGTCAATAGGTATTGCACTAGCACTAGCACCCATATCACATAAGCCATGATAACAATGATCTCCTATTTTAACAGAAATAAGAGGCATGCCTACCACAGGTCTAGGTGTATCTATATCACGGGGTTTAGCAATTCTAACAGTTTCATTACAGAATTAAATAACATGCCCATCTATATTATCAAACAAGAGATCTTTAACAATAGCAATATTAGGTTTAACTTTAACTTGCTCAGGAGGTGTATATGTTTTAATATTACTTTTACGAACCATAGTTGAAGCTTTAGCATGATCCTTTATTCTAACAAGGAAAGCTGGTTTCTCAACATAAGAAGTAGGAACAGTAGGATCATTATAAATTATAGTCTTTTCTTCAACTTTAATAGGTGCAGCTACTTTTACTTCTATGCGAGGATGATATTTAAACCACTTCTCCTTGGGGAGATCAACATAAGTAGCAAAAGATTCACAGAAAGAGGCTACTATCTCAGAATCAAGTCCATATTTATTGCTAAACTTACAGAAAATATCGGTATCTATAAAAGATTTAACACAATCAAACTTAGGTGTCATACCTGACTCCTTACCATTGTCGAGGTCCCAATCTTCAGAGTTGCGTTTAATTCTTTCCAATAAATCCCATTTGAATTCAATAGTCTTCATCATAAAAGAGCCAGCACAAGAAGTATCAAGCATGGTGCGATTGTTACCAGAAAGCCGAGCATAAAAATTTTGAATAATCATTTCTCTTGAGAGCTCATGATTGGGGCATGAATATAACATTGACTTAAGCCTCCCCCAAGCTTGAGCGATGCTTTCTCCTTCGCGAGGCCAAAAATTATATATATAATTGCGATCACGATGAACAAGATGCATAGGATAAAACTTCTGATGAAATTCCAATTTCAATCATTTGTAATTCCAAGTCTTCATATCATCACATGGCCTATACCATGTCGATGCATCTCCCCTCAAAGATAAAGGGAAGACCTTCTTCTTAACAACATCTTCAGGTACACCTGCAAGATTAAATAATCCACAAACTTCATCCACATATATTAGATGTTCATCAGGATGTTTTGTTCCATCTCCTAAAAAGGATTAGCTAGCAGTTTTTCCATTATACCCGAAGGAACTTCAAATCAAGCATTTTCATCTTCATTTTCATTTTCAGTAGGTTCCGTAGGTTGAGGAGCAACTCTTTGCTCTACTGGTTGGGGTGAAGATACCCCGAACAAGCCCCTCAGAGGATTACTTTCCATAGTAACAAGTGACAGTAAATTTCAGCACACTATATAAATTTTTCCTTACCAAATTCCACTTACCAAAGGCGCTTCACTCCCCGGCAACGGCGCCAGAAAAGAGTCTTGATGACCCACAAGTATAGGGGATCTATCGTAGTCCTTTCGATAAGTAAGAGTGTCGAACCCAACGAGGAGCAGAAGGAAATGACAAGCGTTTTTCAGCAAGGTATTCTCTGCAAGTACCGAAATAAGTGGTAACAGATAGTTTTGTGATAGGATAAGTTGTAATGAGCAACAAGTAACAAAAGTAAATAAAGTGCATCAAGGTGGCCCAATCCTTTTTGTTGGAAAGGACAAGCCTGGACAAACTCTTATATAAGGAAAAGCGCTCCCGAGGACACATGGGAATATCGTCAAGCTAGTTTTCATTATGTTCATATGATTCACGTTCGGTACTTTGATAATTTGATATGTGGGTGGACCGGTGCTTGGGTGTTGTCCTTACTTGAACAAGCATCCCACTTATGATTAACCTATACTAGTCGTCGACCCATGCATTCGCACGGGCACATTTATAATCATGATAATGTTTATAGTCAAAAATCAATGTGAACCACACACATAAACCTGCATATGAGTACTATTGTTTTTTCTTATGAGGATATTAGATAATAACTAAAAAATTACAAAAAAGGAAAACTAAAAAGGAAAAAAGACTCTTCTTATGCCAATGAGATGTTGATCGGAAGTACATACACATTTTATTAATTTGGAAAATGATGGTGCGAAAAAAGGACAATATTTACTTTGTTCTGAAAATTATAGAGTAATCCATGAGAATGTTTGCAACACACATCAGACATTTCAAATGTCGATTAGAAAGGACATGCATGACACACGTATATCAACTAACATTTTTGGAAAAAATCTAAGATATTGGATTATAACATTATAAAATAGAATAAATGCCAGATATAGTAGGTCAAATTAATATATACATATGTATTTAATATCATGCGTAAATTTTATAGAAGTGGCCAGGCCAATATAATACTTGCACGTGCAAAAAAGGCTGGCTGTACTATAAAAGCAAGCTTCATAGATCCTGACTCATGTATTGATCGTCCATGATTTAGCGTATTAAGCTGTCACAATACAATATACTAATAAACAAATAGAAGAATGGTCATGTGAAGTAACATCTACATACCGGTAAGAATATTCGGCAGTGTTACCTTATCCATTGAGGATTGCCATAGGACTTGTTTGAAGCTGATACAATCAAGAGCGGCAGAAGATAGAAAGAAAAGGTCTAAGAACTAAATAAATATGCAGAGAAGCAAAATACATCACAGTGGCATCGGCCTACAACATTGAAAACCATGAACCATTAACTGAACATATGTTATCAGTTGTGCTATAAATTTTATTAAACAACTAATCCGCACACACTGGAATTTGATTAGTACAATTTTTTTTAAGAAATAGAGGTGGTAAGAAATATATGTGTCAAATTTGCTCATTTAGTATAGAAAAGTCAAATATTTGATCTCAGCAAAAGCAAGACGATACTCTCCGGCTTTGTGAAACTGGGAATTGTTTTCTCATGTATGTTTGCGATACTGTGGTATTGCTTTAGAGTTCATTAAATCAGGAAATTAGAGAAGATGCAATCATGCTTGAACAATTGCCCTAATAATATGTTTGTTGTTCTCATTGGGGAGGATGTAGATCGAGCCGCCGAATACACTACTTATTTCCTTATAGAAAGGGTGTCACCTTTTATACATGTGACTATTTGAAGTGTGTTTTAAAAACACAAATTCGTTTATGTAATTGTTTTCTTGTATCCTAATATATCTTGAAACATATATGGTAATGCAATTTGAAACTCCGAACTATAGAACATTAATATTTTTATGTGACATATTGTACTAAATGAATGCTGCCAGTAAAATGTGCAGGTAAACTTCTCTAACTTTCACTGTTAAAAAGTTTTCAAAATGGTCGAGTGGTAATACATAATAACATAGTATTTTGATTAAAAATAGTTTTATGATCTCATAAGTTTATAATGCTTGGTGAACATCTATTTTATGAATATCAAATAAATTATTTTCTAAATATCAAAGTAAATTATTTATTGTTCCTATGGGTTTTTGAAACATCTTTAAATCTTTGAACTCTTGTTTTATTCCATAATTACAAATTAACCTATTATCGAACGTCACCTAAGAATGTATGTATAGACAATGTGTTCCTGTGTACCATCTCAAACTGGCAGAATTGGCGAACCCACCATGAAATAATTTTGATTATGTTGTTCCTCATGAAACTAACAAATGTATAAGTGTTTAACATGATTCAGGTGTTGTAAGATGAAAAGAAGGCGGCAACCCGAGTGTTGGTTAATAAATTAGGTGTGGCCTACTACCATGCATGAAAACATCACTAAGTTACGTATCAACAATTCAAACACATAGATGAGTTTAGACCCAAGTCCTAATTAAGTGACAATCCGTAAATGCATATCCCTGGAAACAACTACCAGTAAACCATGTGTTTTACGTACATATATGCCAGGAGCAAATAATTCAAACCATTTACACACGATATGTATGCATGCACTCTAGAAGAAAAAATAAATAAATCAGTAGAAGTAATGCAAACATAATGTGTTTTATTCCGTAATCCGAATTTCAAAACATTGCAATAAGAGAAACCTCCAGATGGTGAAGCGCTTGCATGCATGACTGAGATTACCAATTATTGTTATGCAGATCGCAATTAAATTTCAAATTTTAAAATCTAAACACTGCCATGCATAGCATGCAAAAAAGTAGTAAATATTCAGTCATTGGATGTTGGTGTAGACCTGATCATATTTCATCGCTAGACAATTAATTTACCGTTGAGAGCACGCTATTGAATTGACCAAGTTCTTTCCGACCGTACATAGACTCCATGCACATATACACGCTTGCGTGATTAGGCATGTTACGCGCATGGCAATCAAATCGTGTGTACGTGTATGTGTGTTTCCGTGGAATAGATGAAGCGATTGGCTCGTACATGCTCGTCTCCAAGTAGAATAGATCCAACAGTCTGCTAGATTTTGTAACTGACCGTATTTTACCGTAAATCCATCTTCTCGTATGCGAGTATTGCGAGAAACCACTCGACCGGCTGTATCTGTAACATTGAGTTTTCCAAGCAGCGCTTCCATCGTCCTCCAGTCATCCACCATCTCCTCGCCCTTGAGGTCGCCCCAACAAATCAAGTGAAGCATGTACCTGCCCTTGCGCTGGCGCCGTGCACGGCTATCTAGCCGCCCTAGCTCACGATGGAAGAGCCAGCATGCAGCCCCGCATGGGAGGCCATCTAGTCTAGGCTGTAGCTCTTCCTCAAGGTTGTCCGGTATGAAACTTCAAAGTTTAGGATGGCATGGAGAGGACATCGCAAGTGTTTCTTGACGGCGCTAGGGTTTCTTCATGGGAGATAATGTTTGGAGGTCAAAGGAAGTTAGGTTAGAATTTTTTTGACTATGGAATCTAAGGTTAGAATTTGTTATTACAACGTTTTGTATGTCAAAGTCGGCATATTAAACTCGGACCATTATAACTGGCTCCCGAGCATTGACGGTTAGTATTTTATCTATTTTGATTTTTGACAATTAATTAATAATGTGGGTTCTTGGAACAGATCGGGAGTTTTTTTTAAGGAACATATGGGATTGTTAGATTGATTAAAATAAAAGTTATATAAAATCATTTTTATTGAGGATTTCACTAGTCAATCTACACCGTAATAATTCGGCCCCACCGGATGTACGGCTCGTATTTACTAATTAACGTGGGAATTTCTTGGGAGTCCATAATTATTAGAAGTATAGATAGATTGCAAGCATCTGCAACTACAACAAAAGTATTAAGGTAAACCTAACCATAGCATGAAACATATGGATCCAAATCAGCCCCTTATGAAGCAACGCATAAACTAGGGTTTATGCTTCTGTCACTCTAACAACCCATCACTACTAGGGAAAACCCTAGTAGTAGCGCGGGTTTTGAGGCTAGCAGCAGCGCGGGTGGCCGCGCTACTAATAAGGCGCTACAACTAACTTATAGTAGTAGCGCGGTCCTTACCCGCGCTACTACTGTTGACGATATCAGCATCGCTTTTTATGAACGTGCTACTATTACTTAGTTGTAGCGATTTCGTAGTCCCTCGCTACTGCTTTATCTTTCATCATTTCCCCCCGTACCCCTTTCCCTTTCAGTTTCCCTTTCAGATACTAGATACTAGGTACTGCTAGTAGATATCAAATTCATAAACCATTACTGGGTAGTACTCCCTTCGTTCCAAATTACACATCGTGGTTTTAGTTCAAACCACGACGAGTAATTTGGAACGAAGGGAGTACTAGATAACAATTTAATGCATAGTCAACATGCATCCTCCAGCAGTACAAGGTCATATCAGCGGCGATCATCATATCTAGTTCTAGATGATATCGATGACGATCATCATATGTAGTTCTAGATGATATAGCCACACACACATATGTAGTTCTAGATGATATAGCCACACACACATATGTAGTTCTAGATGATATCAAAGACAATCATCATCCTCAAGCCTGGGCGGTTGGTGTTCCTAATAGTAATTAGGATGGCCTGTCCAACATGAAGATTCTTGCCATCGAGGAATTTCTTCCACCCAACCGAGTTTAAGTGTGTGCGACCGTCCGTGTCCACGTGGTAAGTACAGGTTCTGATGGAGCCCCTTGCAGTAAGGCGTAGTCCAGCTGAGCCTTCTTCATCAGGCTCGATACCATAACTCACAGATATGCTCTTTGCCAATTTCTGAATAAGAAAAACATTTCAATTAATAAATAGCCTCGCAAATAAGTACATATGGATTATCTACACTAGTAATAGTTTCCTTAGATTCTACACTAATAAGCATGTGATCAAACTCTACACTAAAACATATCATCGACTAGATTCCACACAACATACCATATCATTGGACTTACACTAAGTATTTCATCGGATAATTTGCATTTGTAAGTATAGCATACCATATCATGTCAATCAACCGTGGTATTTGTCAGGCGGGCCACCAATGGCACCCCGACAAAGTCAGCACGTGGCGGAATTATGTCCCACAGGTTGGACACCTCCTCCTCGCTCAGCCTTGTTCTTTGAGCTACGATGGCTTCATGAAGTGGGTCCTCATCATCTTCATCGAGTGGGTCCTCATTATCTTCATCATCTTCATCATCTTCGTCATCTTCATCATCTTCGACCAGGTTGAGATAAATGACAACCATCTTGGGTCTTTCTGCTCTGAAGGAGAAGCTGATAAACTCACCACCAGTAAGACGCATGCGAGCGACGAAACGGGCCCATCCATCTCCTCCAATCTGTGACATATTGCGTCCTTTCTCGAAGTGTATGGCCCCCCAGGAGCCTCAAATGTCACAGTGTCTCCTGTCAACTTGTTGAATTTCAACCTCACATTGCATGGGACGATCTGTATAAAATAAGCAAAATGACACAATGCAGTAATGCCAACACTAAAAATAAAATAGTTATTACATTTCATCTAATTTCTTACCGCCACATGACGAAAACCCGGTTGGAAGTAGATGTCGAATAGCTTGCCAGTTGCAAGGCTGCTAGCGCACCTTGACTTGCATAGTCGACATAGTGGTGCTGGTGGTGGCGCCATTTTTCCTATAGCAATATGAGCAAAGGATTAACGATCCACTTGACAGGAAAGAAAAAAAGTAGCATGAGATATTTTTGGTTCTTCCACGAGAAGCAATTTGATGGACAATTATAATCCTAAGATCTAGTAACGTATTAGATGACAAGGTACCACCTACATTTTGCCAAAAAGTAACTAAATCAACTAAATGAAAATGTTCTAAATCAACTAAATGAAAATATTCTAAATCAACTAAATGAAAATGGTGCATACTAAATCAACTAAATGAACTATCCTACTAAATCAACTAAATCAAAATGTTCTAAATCAACTAAATGAACTAGCCTACTAAATCAACTAAATCAAAATGTTCTAAATCAACTAAATAAACTAGACTACTAAATCAACTAAATCAAAATGTTCTAAATCAACTAGACTACTAAATCAACTAAATCAAAATGTTCTAAATCAACTAGCCTACTAAATCAACTAAATCAAAATGTTCTAAATCAACTAGCCTACTAAAGCAACTAAATCAAAATGTAGGGAGGACGGAGGAGGAGGCCGGTGCCGAGTCCAGCAAGGAGGAGGAGGGGCCGGTCGGCGGCCAGTGGAGGGAGGACGGAGGAGGAAGGCGGAGCGAGGAGGGGCCGGCCAGCGGCGAGTGGAGAGGGAGGACAGAGGAGGAGGAGGCCGGTACCGAGTACAGCAAGGAGGAGGAGGTGACGGCGGCGCAGAGGGAGGAGGGGCGACGGGGGAGGACCGACGCGGGGGATAGAGAGGGATCCAGTGAGTGTGTGACTGTGAGTGGATCGGATAGAGGAGATGGGATGGGAGATGGAATGGCTTAGCAGTAGCGCGCTATAGAGAAAGACGCTACTGCTAAACTACCTAGCAGCAGCGCCTTTCACAAAGAAGCGCTACTGCTATGTGTCAACATGTAAAAATAGACTTATAGTTCAATGTATCAAAATACATTGATCATCAACGATCTTTTTGTGTACAATCTGATTTGTCAATATGAGTCCTCACCGGTTTAGGAACAAGTGAAGACTCATATTGCAGCCACAAATTCTACACATAGAGTTCAATGAAGACCAAGTGCTTGTCAAAGTTTGAGAAGTAACATATTTAAGGTGGTAGAAACACTCTTCACGGAGCGAGGTGGGACTAAATTTTTGTAGTAAACTTAGCAGTGGCGCTTATTGGCGAAATGCGCTGCTACTATGCTACGTAGCAGTAGCGCCCTTTGTTATAATGCGTTGCTGCTATAGCTAGCCTCGCGGCGGCCTCGTGGGAATTATATCAGTAGCGCGTCTTTCGTCTGGTGCGCTACTGCTATATTTATTTCAGCAGCAAGTTATTCTTGAGCTCTCTATGGCTAATTAGCAGCAGTGCCTTATTTTAAAGCGCGTTGCTGATAAGATTCTGTGTATAGGCTTTTCCCTAGTAGTGCATCATCTACTTATTACTTCCCAATGCCTTCCTCTAGGCCCAAATAATGGTGGAGTGTTATGTAGTCAACGTTCACATAACACTACTAGAGGCTAGACAACATACATCTCATCAATATATTGAACGAATACCAAATTCACATGACTACTAATAGCAAGACTTCTCCCTTGTCCTCAGGAACAAACGTAACTACTCACAAAGCATAAACATGTTCATAATTAGAGGGGTATTAATATGCATATAGGATCTGAACATATGATCTTCCACCAATTAAACCAACTAGCATCAACTACAAGGAGTAATTAACACTACTAGCAACCTACTAGCACCAATCCCGGACTTGGAGACAAGAATTGGATACAAGAGATGAACTAGGGTTTTGAGATGCGATGGAGCTGATGAAGATGTTGATGGAGATTGCTTTCTCCCGATGAGAGGAGCATTGGTGATGACGATGGCGATGATTTCCCCCTCCGGGAGGGAAGTTTCCCCGGCAGAACAGCTCTGCCGGAGCTCTAGATTGGATCCGCCAAGGTTTCGCCTCGTGGCGGCGGAGTTTCGTCCCGAAAGGTTGCTTCTTATTTTTTTCACGATGGAAGACTTCATATAGCAGAAGATGGCCATCGGAGAGCCACCAGGGGGCTCACGAGGTAGGGGCGCACCCCCCACCCTCGTGAGCAGGGTGTGGGTCCCCTGGTCTTCATCTTTGGCAAGGATTTTTCATTATTTATTATAAGGTGTTCCATGGAGTTTCAGGACTTTTGGAGTTGTGCAGAATAGGTCTCTAATATTTGCTCCTTTTCCAGCCCAGAATTCCAGCTGGCGACGTTCTCCCTCCTTATGTAAACCCTGTAAAATAAGAGAGAATAGCCATAAGTATTGTGACATAATGTGATATAACAGCCCATAATGCAATAAATATCGATATAAAAGCATGATGCAAAATGGACGTATCAGCGCAATCCTTTCCCGGCGTCTCTGCTATCTCTACTCTCTTCTCTACTGTTATATTTATTTTATATTTAATATTTATCTCTACTTCTCTACTCTGTATTTTTATTCGCTACTTTTTCCCTACTCTTATAAAAAAAACAGAGTTGGTGATGATGGTGTTCCTGCCATCCTACAATATAGGCCATCCGATTTATATCCGACGGATAGGAAGGAAACTATGGCAATTTTCCAAAAAGATACCCACACCCCTCTCCGCATTTGCAAATAAGGCATTCCCTTGTTCATCCTTTTCTCCCACAAGATAAACTACTCATAAAAATGCATCTTGATGCGTGCAACGCATGGGCATCTTGCTAGTTCTAAAAAATTATCCATCATTTGCCACACTACTGGTTGTAGATGAAATACCTACCCAAGCACAACGCGATACAGGAGGGACGCACAATTACAAGATGATATTCCGTTGGACAATGGAGGCTATAACCAATTACTTTTACGGGAACAATAGCACCCAGGAAATTTGAACGGTAGGTATGAACAAAATTGGAACTGCACATGTACTGCTAAGTGAATCAATACACACATTACCAATCGAGGAGGAGAACGATAGTCGCGGCGGCCTATGTGAGTCATGGTCGGCAACGGGAGTCAGTTCATTTTCCATGACGGTGGTGCTTCTGCGCTTGGCGTTGGCTTCCGGGAAGCAGATCCGAGACCGTGGAAGACGGTGTCGGGGAAGAGGCTCCGTGTATGACGACGACGATGGACCGGCTCCAGTGCAGCATACGAGGTCGTCGATGAGGCAGATGCGCTGTGGTGGACGAGTGCGCCGATGTAGAAGGGGAGGAGCACAAAGGCTGCGGTGCCGTGGAGAAGTCTATTTTGCGGTGGGGATAGAAAATGGGGAGTATTCAGGTGTACTACTCTGGGTGCCGGGGTGGGGTTGGCTGGGTAGGGTGAACCTGAAGTTACGAAAACAGCCCCCTACCAACCATCATCCGTAGGACTGTTCCGAAGGCTATGATGGTAACTTCCCACTGCTCGAATCAGGGTCACGGGAGATTTTCCCGCCGACCTCAAAATTTTGTGACACTGAACTCCCCGTGTGGCGTGTTGGGTGATTCGGCTAAGCAACTAGCGAGTAGTACTAGTAAACTCTGCATATTAGGTTTGACCGAAGTCAAACTTCCTAAAGTTTGACCAAGTTTATAGAAAAATATAAACATTTACCATAACGGATATGTATGATGTGAATTTACATTCAATAATGAATCTAATGGTATTTATTTGTTATTGTATATGTTAATATTTTTTGTTATTAACTTTCTGAGAGTTTACAAAACTTGACTTTGACCAATGCTAATGCGTAGACTTAAATAAAAACAGAGGGTGTACATATTTGTTTTCTTAGTATGTAGTGAATTAATCATTTGTTGAAATTGTGAAATAAATATTTAGGCTATTGACTTCAAATGTAATGGTCTATACAATTCAATAGTTACAATCATTGTCGAATTCCAAGATGTATACGAGGTCTATAGTACTTCACAACATGCTCAAACTCGCATAATCCCAGTCAAATGAAAATCAAAATGCATTTCATAGTTATTACTTTGTAGGATGCAACAAAACCAACAATAACTCTACATCAACCATTATAAAAGCAACATTTTGAACATATCCCAATGTGTGAATGAAACGTGCAGAGAGAGCTTGCGAAGATGGAGCGGATAGGGCGGGAAAGATTGTATGTATGTGGACGAGAGAGTAGGAGACAAACCTAACTAAACAGAAAGAGGGAGATAGAGAGAGAAAGAGAGAGGAAGAGGTTAGGTCTGTGAGAAAGATGGAGACATGTAATATACGTGAGATGCGTGTGCATCCGGATTCTGTACATGTGGAAGGAGAAGAGACAACAGGTTTGATGAGAGAGATGGAAAAACTTGGATGAGAGGAGAAGGATCTCGTGGGTTGAGGGATTAATAAATTTGTGCGGGGGAGAGAGGGATTGGTAATTTTGTGCGACAGAGAGAGGGTGGGGGAGGAGTTAGTCAGCCGTCGTCACATCATCCTGCTTCCAAATGGCCCCGCATTCTCTAGCACACTGTGGTCGCCGTCTTCGATCTCCTCAATGCCCTCTTTGAAGATTGACGTGTTGTGCATGATGGGGTGTGAAGAAGCACAAGCGAGAGTGGTCGCCATATAACCTTGGATGGGGATGAATTGTGTGCTCAGGGGAGGGTGTGTGTGTGTGTGTGATGTGTGCTATCTGTATGTGTGTGTGTCAGATATTGAGAGAAAACAAACCTAAGGAGAGAAATGTGTGTGTAGGTGACGGAAAGCTACTTGCTAAACAGGGTATTCACGAAGAGATTGTGCGTGCGAGATAGATAGCGATGTGCGGGCCTTGAGGTGGGCAGGGGCCGGGTGTGGGTGTCAAAATGTGTGCGTTGATGCATGTGTTACATGCGATCATGCGAGGGACGGACGAATCGAGAGAGATGGTTGTTGTGTTATGGATGCTCCTCTCTCTCTCACACACACAAGTAAAATAGAAGACCGTTCTCTCATGTATACACAACGTATCAACATATGTCTATGTCTCACTCATGCATGATCATTTGCACATTCACACCTCTCTATGTCTCTATCACACGCACATCGTCTCCACATTGCCCTTCCGCCACAACACACATATGGACACATACACACGTTCTCTCTCAGTCACACACAGGGGCTGTTTGGTTTGAGATTAAGTTTGCCTAAGGTTGACACATAAGGTTAGGCAAGTTTGACCAACTTAGGTGGGTGTTTGGTTCAAGCCACTCCTTAGGCAAGCCACATTAGGGTCCCACATTACATACACTCAAAAAGTGTGGCAAGATTCCCTTAGGCTTGCCAACTTGTGGCTCTCATTTTGAAAAACTAACCTTAGGCAAGTGTGGCAACATTGTCTCGATGACAAGTGGGCCATAGGGGCAATAAAGTGTGTCAAGCCAAAGTGTGGCAAACACCAAACACATGCCAACTAAACTGTGGCTGCCCAATTTTGGCTTGGCAAACGGTGGCTGGGAACCAAACAGCCCCAAAATCAGTATTAGAAAAACTAGGGCGCACCTAAAACGTCCAAATCCAAATAAACACGAACTGGAGCTAAATTCAAATATATGGAAATATTGTAGCGTAAAGAACTTTTCCCGAAAAAAAGTTGAGTAATATTCGGGGATTGTTTTCACACACACAAAAAGGTTCGGTGGATGTCCTTCGAGCGCGACACGGTGACACATCGTTCGATCGACCGCGTGGCCGCGGTTCACACGCTTGCACAGGATTCTGTATCGTGTCTGTGGTAACTAATAAAAGCGCTGCCTAAGTCTAATGTTTACGTGTACTAGTGCGGTTTTCTTTTAAGTCTGACCAACCCTATATAAAACTAAACTAAGCTCCCATACGCGCACTCATCAATATGCCGCCGCCGCTGTTGCGCATGCCGGCGCCCACCTGCCCCGGCCAACAATTTCTCTCCCATCACCAACGTGTCGCCGCCAAGCTGAAGGCTCGCCCGCTCACGTCGTCTGCAGCCCCTCCTCGTGATGCCGCCGTGCTGGCAAGCACGTGAGCAGCTGGTGGAGCCGCTTCTATGCACGCAGCGTACGAAGAGGAGGACGAGCGCGTGCTCCAGCACGCTGGCGAGGAGGAACTAGCGTGTCATTGTCGTCTCTGCCCGCGCGGAGGAGGCGCGCATGGTGGTTGTCGCGGCAAAAGCCGGTACGCGCACGTGTCGAGCCCGCAAACCGGGTGTGGACACGGAATCTACCTTTGAGACCTTGAATGCCACGGGATCCTACAATCTGAAGGAGCAATTTGGGTCAGTCGACTCTTCTGAGCCATTTGATGCAACATGGATGGCTAGAAGGGCTTCTTCAACCTCCTAAATAGATGCATGGTTCATCTTCTCAGCCCGCCACACGCCTAACCGCCTGTCGCTGCCGCGCCCTCCCCTGAACTGCCTGCCACCGCCATGCTCCCCCACCCCCACCATCCGTTTAACCCCAGGCACGATCCCTTTTTTTCCGGTGAACTACATTCCACACCCAACACTCATAATATAGATCATGGGCACCCTGCCGTCTTCTACCTTCACTCTGTCGAACTTCTTTCACAAATCGACTGACCCAAATTATACTACTAGTATGAACGTATTAAGTAGAGTAGGAACACGAAGATACGAGCAGTAGTACCAACTGCAAGAAGAACAGTAGTAAGACATAGTACTAGTACTACTGTACGTACTAAAGAGTTCAAATAACGAGAAAGAACATAAACATAGTTCTGCTAGGGCCTGAGCACAACATACCCTTGAAAATAAACTAAGCAACTACTACCTGTGTCCGGGTTTATAGGGCCCTTAAGCAACACAGTTGCGTCCGCTTTTACGAGGACGCTCCTATCGATTGTCGTTCCATTAATTACGAGTCAGCCGCTGCATGTGAGGGAGGCTGGCTGCATGCAAGCATCTGTCTCGGTACCAGTGCTTCTTCCGCTGCATGTGTAGAAGCCAGCCAATGCATGCAAAGGCAGCAGGTGCAAGCTCAATTAACAACTACAAGAATCGAGGAATTTGCATGCTCCTGCGCTCTGCCTTGGTCCGGGTGATTTGGTCGGCCAGACCAATAATTCCGGACGGAGGTAGTAGTCCGCTTGACACTGTAGTAGAACCAGCATGAGCGACGACACTACCACCTACTCGGAGTCCGAGTCCACGTCCTCGACTTTGTCCTCGTCCCTCTTCCTCTTCGCCGACGCTTCTTTGCTTGAACCGGACACTGGGCTCTGCTTCTTCATCCAACCCTTGTAGATATTTAACAAAGGTAGGCATCCATTGCTGCGTACAGGATGTGATCTTCATCTAATGTCTTCGACTCCCCTACATGATGAAACTCGTGATGAGGCTTCTTCAGTTTAGTGTATGAACGATCAATCATGGCTGCTGCCAGTGTCAGCATTGAAGGCTGAGAGGAGGACACCAGCCCTTCCTTCTGGAGGTCGAGGGGGTCGCCTACAACAAGGCCTATGCGACCCAGGATTTCCTTGTCGTTCCTAAAGTCTACAGTAACGAATTTTACTCGGCCGCCGTTGAGGAACTTCTTAAATTCCTCGCACTCAACGTCGGCATGGCAAATGTGGTAGAGCAAGCATAAGTCATGCACGCAAACGTGGATTATGGCGGGCTTCTTCTTCTCTGCCTCCTTTAGTTTCTTCTCGCTTCCCAGGACTGTGGTGTACTCAACATCTAGCCCAGCGACCCACTCACCGTTTGAGTTTTCGAACATGCGTTTGAAGCGAGCAAGGCATTCTTTCACCGTTGCGGAAGAACGGGTGTAGATGACGTCGAACTCATCGACGGTGATGGTTCTAACATTGTACTCACCGCCGATCATAGATATTTGGGACGCCATGGATTTGGGAGGAGGGTTAGGATTAGTGGAACTATCGTAATGTGAAAGGACGGCACGACTGGGAGTGAACTATTGTAAGGTACTGTACTAGTAGAATACGGGGACGAGTAGGGCGTGCGAACAGCGTGGGGTTGCTGGCTTGCCTGGTGGATAAACGGCTGCAAGCCCCCAAAGAGTTCTCGAGAAGTATGCGGGACCCACTAGATGTCATGTCTACTAGACCCATATCGTAGGCCTGACGGTATAGCTTCTGCCTGCTCGCACGCCATGCCAGCTTGTGTGTAACTTCAATTAATTCCTTCAACTGTCGCGCCTCCCACGACATTCGCCTCCCTCGCGCGGTCGCACCCTTTGAGACTTCGACCGGCTATAAATGAGCAATTTTTTTGCCTACTCCGCATGCAATAATTTACTTTCATCAACCGTTTATACTAAAAATATCAATATCTACAATACTGATTGTAATGAGTATAAAGCACCTCTTGGGTGAGTTAGATTTTTTTTGGGTTAGTTGAGTTCAAACTAACCCAAACTAACTCTAACACATGGATCCAAACAGGGGCAAGGTTAGCTATTAGAGTACTACTACCTCCCTTCTACTTTAAAGGGCTCGATTCAAAATTTTGACCTACTCTTACCAAGATAGAGGCGGTGGAATAGTTTTTGTAGTTCTTCACAAAAAAAATGTGTTTACCAATGCATGCATGAACACTAGTTACTCTAATCCCCCTCTCTTCTTTAATTCTTTGCCACATCAGCATGTTTGCTATTCCCATGTGCATGATACCAGCTAAGATACCACCATTATGGCCAGCCTTAATCATCGCATGCAATAATTTACTGCACCTTGATATATGAACATGTGTGGGGCATGTATGTTTTTAATGACTTGAGACTATACCTAGCCCGACATGCAAGATGAGACTTATTATGCACCGTTCCCCATACCTGCAGGAAGCACGTTCGTCTCCAAATCTTTTCCTCTCCATGTGTGGAAACAATATGCCTGCCAGTCTCTCCTTCTCCCTCCGATGGTCCCACCACTCCACCCTCTGTGGAAAAAATCTGCATGCATGACTCTCCTCCCCCCACGTTCGTCCAATCCGTTGTGACCAGCAATATTTCCACCCCTTCCCTCCCCCGTAATTTACTCCAACAAATATGCCCACGTAGTTGTTACTTAACTGCAGGTGCATTGGGTCACTGGCATATGGGCCCAACAGGGGTCTGGCCCACATGTTAGTGACACAACTAGACCTGCAGTTAAGTCAGTGCAGCTTAGTCCATATCTTACGTAGGTGTGCCATTGCTCGCTGTAAATACTGCGCCTCCCACGACATCGCTATCTCCTCCCCCTCACGTTCATGTTCATCGCTATGTCCTCCCCCTCCCTCTCACGTCGACCACCATGGCATCGCCCCTCCCAAGCCCTAGGCGCCCCTCGCTGCACCGCGCGGACGGTCACGTGTCGCCGTTCCGTTCCTCGCCGCCACTAGTCGAGGAGGACGCGTCGGTGTTCCTCTCCTCGCCGTGACGTGACGCGTCGTCCTTCCGTTCCTCGCCGCCACTAGTCGAGGAGGACGCGTCGGTGTTCCGCTCCTCGCCACAACGCGTTGAGGTGGACGCGTCAGTGTTCCCAATCTCGCCAGCACGCGCGTCGGAGGACGCGTCGTCTCCCCGCTACGAGGAGAACATCGTGCCGCCCGCCGAGCCCCCCAGCCTTGAGGAGCTTTGGAAAGAAATGGATGTCGCCTTGTGGGAGGCCTTGCCTCCGGCAGAGCACGCCAAAATAGAGGCAGAGAAGAAGGCCGAGGAAGAGAAGAGCACTGCGGAACAAGCTTCCTGGGAGGCCTATGTCGCGTCCGAGAGAGTCAGGCAATTGGCTCTTTGGTAGAAGGCTCGTGCGAGGGCCGTGAGTGTGGCGGAGGACGCCCATGCCGACGCCCTGAGTGTAGTCGGGCCCAAGCGCCTCATCTACGCTTGGCGGTACGTGGACCGGGTGCACGCTTCCAGCGAGGAGGAGTACCTGTTGGCGCCGGATCACCACACCGGTGAGATCGCGCTCGCTCGCCGGCAAGCCGCCAATCAGCACCTCGTGAGTTGAGAGGCTGAGGAAGAGGCATTGTGTCGGCGCGCTGGGAAATGGCCGCGCACCAGGGCACTCGTGGCGCACCGCAAGGGCTCCTGCGAGCGCTGTGGCTTTTAGGAGGAGTATTATTTTTATTTCATAAGGCGATCTCATTAGTTTTGGGACGCAAATGATAAATCCCGAACGTTCAGGAATTATTAGCGTCCTTAATTAAGTATGTAAAAGGGAAAGTTTGGAAACCTTGTGTATTCGTACGCATTTTGCAAGTACGCGCATATAGCACAAACTTTACTATATACTATCGCACTACATGTCTCTCTCTATATATGCTTGCAGACTGTGTTACTCCCTCCGTCCAGGTCAATAAGTCATCTTTGGTTGTGCACCATGACCAAGAAGGAGGGAAGACTTATACACCTAGACGGAGGGAGTACTACTATTACTTATGTACGTGCAAATGCATGTTTTAACATTACGATGCGGTTTTTGTAAAAGTAGAAAAACAACACTAGTCAAGCTTGTGAAACGATTCAATGCAAAACAAATGCAAAAATTCTCGTTTGATTGTTTACTTTTAGCTTCCTTCTCTTTGGTTATTTCTCTGTCGTAATTTGTATAGAGTATCTCACTGGTTGGAAAGGCATGCAAATTCCCAAACCGCTTCCTACACCCTGAATCAAATTTTTTGCCTGACAAGTTGTGTCGTGCAATTGGAATTCCAACTTGAGTACTACTACTAGTAGGAGTAGCAGGGGCCAGTTCTTTTAAGCTTCTAGATTAGTAATCCCATAACTACTACCTCCATCCTGGTTTATTGGTCCCTATTGTAATCGGTGTCAAATTTTGATCATAAATTTAACTAATGAAATGTTAGTGCATGTCACATGCACTAATATTTTATCAGTTAAATCTTTGGTCAAAATTTAGCACAAATTACAATGGTGAGGAATAAACCAGGACAGAAGTACTACTAGTAGTAGTTTAGAATCCCAAATAAATGAGTGAGGCACCTTAATGTTACTCTCCACTATGACTAGTCTTATGGGAAAAGCTGGGGAAGCCGCCAAAAGAACTGGCCCTAGGAGTAGTAGCCAGGGATACTAGGAGTGGTAGCTAGGGATCGAGTGTGCGAGATGAACCGGAGAAAGTAAATGCAAAGAGATGAAATGCAAAAAATACGGAGGGATGTGATGGTTGCTCGTCCATTTATTTTACCAGGCCACTTATTACTGGGAGTGGTTGGGTTTTGTGATATGACGGCTTTACTACCGCGCCACGAGCGGGGTGAGACTCCCGTGCAGCGCCGCCCTCTACACTAGTACTACTACATCGGCCGTGGTTTATCCCCCATTGAATTTGACTGGAGATTTATCTGACAAAATGCTAGTTCATGTCAACAAAAACAATATCGTTTGGTTTGTATTTGAACATAGTTTTCAATGATATAATTTTAGGTGACATGCATCATCATTTATTGTACTATATATAATGTTAGTTCAATTTTTGGTCGTACTAATATATAGTAAGGTGCCCGTGTGTTGCACGGAAGGTGCCCGGTGGCCACGATCAAGAGGGATACGATGTCGTCCTCCTCCGAGACTAGCAGGCAGCGCTGATCCTCGAGCGACTCCTACTCCACTACTACTCTACTCAAGCAAGTTAGGGCATAGTAGCAGGTACTGTAGGGAGTACCAGTACTGTGATCACTCAAGCAAGTTGTCTGACTTCGATATGACCCTACGCTGCTGGTATGTGTCTCGTAAGTCAAGCGGCGTGATGTAGTCATCATCACCTGTCCACTTCCCGCAGCACATATTCGCTTCTCCATATTTGTCCGCTCCTCCATCCCCGCTAAGGCGCCTCCCCCCCCCTCGTCCAATCTTCCATCCCCGCTAAGGCGCCTCCACCCCTCGTCCGAAACCCAAGCACTAACAATGGCAGAACCGAGCAGTGTCCGCCGAAAGAGTGGCTGGAATTCACTCCCACAGAGGTAATCAAGCTCATTGTTTTGTGTGTGGACAATCTCAGTACCATGCCTCTCGCCACGTGCTCGTCGGGGCTGTACTGTTTACTCAGAGCCCTCAGGCCAGAGCTTTTCAGGCCAGCACCTTGCTTGCTGATGTCGCCTGATCTTCAGAAACGGCGTGTCACGCAGCATAACGATCGTAGGGTGGCGAGAATCAACCCCCTTGACTATGATCCGATCCCCGTCACCCTCAACTACATTAACGGTATGTACTGGGTCAGCATGAACACGTCTTGGATGGTGCTCGTCGACGGTCGTGGCAGCTGGATGCTCGTGGAGGTCTACACCCGGCGATTGATCCCCCTTCCTTCGATTAACACTACACTGCTTTGGCACCACGGCCCAGAATACTCAGAATCTTATGGTACCCAGCATGATACCAAGTTTGATTTGCTCAAGGTTGTAATCTGCCAAGTGCCCACAAGATCTGCGAATTATAAAGACTTCAGGCTAATTGCATTCTTCAACTGCGGTCTCGCCTATCTGACAGGTCACGGCGGTAAGTGGATAAGTCTGCACGTCCATCCCAGGATCATACATCCTCCATGGTTCTCTGATGCCATTGAACACAAGGGCTTCATTTATGCTGTCGACTCCTTCTATCACTGGACGTATTGCTGGCCTACTCTAGTCATCGCTACAAACGGTTGTTACAGCAGTATGTTACTTTCCTATGATATCATGATGGCTTGCTTATATTACTGTCAACATTTACTGAAAAATATTCATGCTCATAACATGTTGATCTTAAGATTGACTACATCAAAGAGCCCTTTTTTATTTGACTCCAACTTTTTTTATGTTACTTTCCTATGATATCATGATGGCTTGCTTATATTACTGTCAACATTTACTGAAAAAACATTCATGCTCATAACATGTTGTTCTTAAGATTGACTACATCAAGAGCCCTTTTTTATTTGACTCCAACTTGATATGATGTTGTAGGCCGCCTGGTGTCCCTACCCTTCCTAATCCCAGAACCTTTCAAAGAAAAGCGGCATGGCAGTTGTAGGTAGTTCCTGGCTCAATCAGACAATGGCGAACGATTGATGATCGTTCGCACGTACCGGACATGTTGTTTCACGGAATACAATCACAGTCACTGCAAGGTCTTTGAGCAGGATCCCAGCTTCTCTGGGCCTTCAGGAATTTTTGACTGAAGGTTGGTAATTAGCCTTGGTACACGCTCTCTGTTTGTCGGACTGAATTATCCGATTAACTAGGAGATAACCGACGGCAAGGATCATGATGGCAGCGCGGTTTCGTTCATCAGGCAAAACTGTGTGTACATAGCGTACCATGCATCTCTGCATGTACCATACCCAAAGTAGGAGAGAGGGTCGCAAATATCATACTTCGACCTCCTGGCTGGAGTTTCCCCCGTCAGGCACCCATCTGGTTCAAGCCGTCAGCCAATCTCCACAGCTTAATAAATAGTAACGTCTAACTGAGCTAGTTAGTTAGATGCGTACACTTGGTGTAGTAGGATCTTTATTTAGTTTGATTCATACACTTTTTCTTTTTTGGTATCCCTTTTGTAATGATGGCTGATGTTTGGTTTGGAAGAGAGAGATGCGTCTTCACTCTTCTGGCCTGCTTACTACTTCTGTTGCACCCCCAGCCCTGGTTGCTGCTACTGTTGTTTTCAATGTACAATCAGTAGTATATTTCGTCTGTTGGTTGAATAAATGTGTTGTTAGAACGACAAACACAATGTTTTGGAAGTCGTTGCATGGTTCGATCCTTTAGTGCCCCGTACCGTACGTAGCGCATACTATTTTTCGTACGGAACACATTTTCCACTTGTTGATAACATGCAGCCCACTGATGAAGGCCCAATAGAGAAGTCCATAATTAACTGGAAGGGAGGCTCTCACATGAATCCGGCCCAGGTACATGATCATGGTCCCGTAAACATAAATAAGTAAATAAATAAAGCTAAATGCTCATGCACCAGTTCTTTAAATTCACGATTTAACAGGAGGATATTATTTCCTATGCTAGTGTCATTACATTCAGTCGATATTATTCTTCGGCAAAGATAGCGACCAGTCTTCTTCCTCCCAGCATTTTCTTCCTGCAACCAGTGGACCCATGCAAACCGTAGTCAACGTCGTAAATAGATCAGGTCCATTTTTATTTTTCAATAAGAATGTCCAACCCAGCCCAGCACATTGGCGGCAACACTTTATCCTCCGCCTTGGTGCGCTCGCCGCGGCGCCGCCGTCCGGCCCTGTCAACATAGTATTTTTCGAAACGGTCCCTGTCAACATAGTGAATCGGGAGAGGACTGTAGTTGTGAGTATGACAGTACGGACCCACCAGGTCCACTCCCGAACACAAGCAAGCGCCTCTTTTACTACTTAGATGAACCCCTTGTTTTTTACTCTAATCCACCCTGCTGATATCTGGGACCCACATCATTTTCAACGTATAGTCAATTAACAACAGAATTGCACAACTTTTTTAGTAGTAATTCGGAGGAGCAGGCTATAAACAGGGTTGTGTGGTCTCTATGGCCCGCCTAACAACATGACCAGCCCAGCAGATTTTCTTTGGGAAAATAGGTAGCCCGGTATTTCTTTTTGAAGAATTCCCAAGATAGGCCTATTTGTTTTCTCCGACTTACTGGGCTGCAAATCTTTCAAGATGAGGAGGGATGCATTCCGGCCTGTCCAAAGAGTATGGTCAGTGCCTGTTAAAAGTAATATCAAAAGGGGTTGAAAATTCCAAAAAAATATAGCAAATGGGATATTAGTTTCTTTTTTTGTTTTTGTTCTTCACTGATATCTTATACGTATTTCACTGGATTTAACATGACATAGTACTAATTTATTTTTAAATTTGTAGTTTCTTTTTTTGTTTTTGTTCTTCACTGATATCTTATACGTATTTCACTGGATTTAACATGACATAGTACTAATTTATTTTTAAATTTGTTTTAGTATGGCTACTAATTTTTGGATTAAGAATATTTTGTTCCCCAACAAAAATTTGCGAATTTTCAAAATTTCCGCATATTTAGTTAATTTTTTTAACCCTGGTACTGACCAGAAAATGGACATCAATTCTATAAATGGAACGGGCTGCAATAAATTCCATATGAATTAGAAAATGAGTAAAAAATATAAAAATAATAGCAAATGGGCTGTACACGCCACAGATTTCGAGGCTGACTTGTTTACGCAAGGCTTTGTCAGTGAACACACGATTCTAGCAGCAGTACTGTTGGATGTCCATCCAACGGCCGACGTGCTTCTTCAATCTCTGATCTTCCTACTCCAGCCGCCTAAATTAGCGCCGGCGGGACTGCCTGCTCCCTCCTCTTGTGGCCCGCTGTGATGCCGCGCAGGCTTCCCCGCCCCACCCTACTCCCTCTGCTGGCCTGGCCGCACGCAATCAACTGCCTCCTTATTACGCGAAAAAATGATTCCTCCCTGACATCTGGGGCGCACCGGTTGGGAGGCTGACATGTGGGCCTACTAAGTTGACGCGTACGCAGGGCTTGTCAACTTAGTCAACAAACGATTATAGCAGCGGTAACCGTTGGATTTGAATCGAACGGTCCTGCTGCTTCTTCAATCGCTGCTCTTCTTGCACCAGCCGCCCAAACCAGCACCGGCGAGACCTCCTGCTCCTGCCTCCAGTGGCCGGTTGTGTTGCCGTTCAGGCCTCATCGCCCCCTACTACTCCCAACGCTAGCCAGGCCCTGCGGCGACGACAACCTCACACCGCAGCCGAACCAGTGAACCCTCGTACTCCTCTCCGCGTGGGCATCCACTACCGCATCTTGCCCGGCTCCGCGTCGTCCCCTTCCTTGGCCTCGCCGTCGTCCACAGCCTTGGTGCTCTTGGCATGGCGTGGTCAATGTGGTCAATGACCGACTTCCATCGAAAGAGTACTGTACGTGGAGAGGCTGACAGTTGGGTCCACGGCCACAGCCCAGTTTTTTTGTGATTTGCCAAGTAAGTCACTTTGTCAGGCCTGTTGGGCTGGAAATCTTTCAAGACGAGGAGAGCTTTCATTCGGCTGGCCGAGAAAATGGCCTATCAGTAATGAGAAATGGTTTGTACATTTTTAAAACACATCAAACCGGCAATTAGTTTCAAATTTCTTTTTTTCATTTCAAGATTTTAAATTGCATTGATTTTTATGCGTGGACAATTTGTTAGATTTTATATTGATATATATTTATTTTTAAAATCAGTTTGAACATGACTCAAAATTTTGGGATTAAAAACAGTTCGGACCGCACCGAAATATGCAAAATTCCATATAATTTTTTAACTGTGGCCACAATATGGGCTGTAATGCTAACAAAAAGAATATGAGCTCCAAAAAAACCTTAAGAATTAGCAAATGGGTTGTAAATTATTAGAAATAATGGCAGATGGGATGTATGATGTTTCCCAAAGATTTGAGGCTTTCCAAAAAAAGGTTGACGCACAAGCAGTGACTGTTAGATGTCCATCCAACGGCCATCGTGCTTCTTCAATCTCTGCTCTTCCTGCTCCAGCCGCTCAAACAAGAGCCGGCGGGACTGCCTGCTCTCTCCTCCCCGCGGCCGGTTGTGCTATCGCGCAGGACTCACTGCCCCATCGTACTCCCATCGGTGGCCTAGACATCCCTCTACTCACCCACACCTGCTGTTATTCTCCAGCGACGGCAGACGAACCAGTAAACCCTCGTACAGTCGTACTCCCCTCCACGTGGGAAACAACTACCGAGTCTTCCTTGGCTCTAGTGTCGTTCCCTTCCTAGGCCTGTCCGTCGTCCACTGCCCTGGTGCTCTCGACATGGCCTGTCAACATGGTCAACGACCGACATGCATCTGAAGTGGACTGTACGTGGAGAGGCTGATAGCTGGGTCATGAGTCGCACGCAAGAAAATGCCTCCTTATTATGCGCAAAATAATGATTCCTCCACCCGACATCTGGGAACCACCGAAAGGGCCTCTGTATTTCATGAAAAAATGTTACCGCCGCTGACAGCTCGGACCCACCAGCTATATCTTCGCACGCAAGGAAGTGCCTCCTTATTACGCACAAAAAAGTGAATACTCCCCCTGCTAGCTGGGACCCAGTATAGTGGGCCTACTAAGTTGACGGGGACGAAGGGCTTTGTCATTTGTCAACTTAGTCAATATGCACGGTTTTAGCTCCAGTGACCGTACGATGTCCATCCAACGGCCGTAGTGCTTCTTCAACCTCTGGTCTGCTTGCTCCAGCCGCCCAAAGCAGCACCGGTCGTGCCGCATGCTCCAGCCTCCCGTGGTCGGTTGTGCTGCCGCGGAGGCCTCACTGCCCCCTACTATTCCCACCGCTAGCGAGGCCCTGCGGCGACGGCATCCTCACACCGCAGCCGAACCAGTGAACCCTCGTACTCCCCTCCACGCGGGCTTCCACTACCGCGTCTTCCCCGGCTCCGCGTCGTCCCCTTCCTAGGCCTCACCGTCGTCCACCGCCCTGGTGCTCTTGGCACGGCGTGGTCAATGTGGTCAAGGAACGACTTCCATCAGAAGAGTACTGTACATGGAGAGGCTGGCAGCTGGGTCCACGGCCGCAGCAAGGAGGTGCCTCCTTATTACGCGCAGAATAAATATTCCTCCACCTGACAGCGGGGACCCACCGGACGGGCCATCGTATTTCACGAAAAAAACGTTTCCCCCTGACTGCTGGGACCCACCAACTACATCTTCGCACACAAGGAAGTGCGTCCGGGCAAAAAAATGATTCGCCCCCCTGACAGCTGGGACCCACCAGCTACATCTTCGCACGCAAGGAAGTGCGTGACAGTCGGGACCCATTTGGTCGAAGCATACATAGCGTTGTCATTCTGGTCATGAACGTGTATGTACATACTGGTCGATGTAGAGGCGCGCACGTGTCGTAGTAGAGGCGCGCACGTAACATGTACACGTACGTACAGCGGCCAGGGTGCAAGAAAGTAAATACGGCCACGTACGTACATATGGGCGGGGTCTCGAACGCCAACTCGCGCGTACGTACGGCCATGGCTCGTGTACATGGCTGGGTCGGAACGGAGAAACAGCGGCATCATCGTGTTCATGGGGAGCCAACCGGCTGGGTCGGAACGGAATGCGTCGTCGTGTTCATCGGGAGGGCTTGGATGGAATAGCTGATGGAAGCGAGGCCTGGCGTACCGCAGAACGGAGGAAATGGCCTTGTGTTCGACTGGCCACATTCGAAACAGGATCCTGTTCATCGGGAGGGGTCTGGCGTACCGTAAAACGGAGGAAACGGACCTCCTATGGTCGGAACGGGGGTCCTGTTGATCGGGAGGGGTGTTGCGTACTGCAAAATAGAGGAAACGGACTTGTGTTGGAGCACTACGATCGAAATGGGGGTCCTGTTCATCGGGAGGGGTGTGGCTTACCGCAAAACGGGACTCCACGGGATACTGTTCATCTCCACCGTCGACCCCCCCCAGCCTCCACTGGCTACTGTTCATCCACAGTCGACCTCCTCCAGTCTCCATCTGCGACTGTTCATCCACGGGCTCATGTTCATCCAGCTCCACCGGCTACTGCCCAACCAGCCCTCTCCACGGGCTCCTGTTCAACCACCCCTCCATGGGCTACTGTTCATCCAGCCCTCCACCGTCTACTGTTCATCTTGCCCTCCACGGGGTGGTCCTGTTCATCCTGCCCTCCACGGGGTCCTGTTCATCCAGCCCCAACCGGCTCGATCGATCGGGATCCTGTTCATCCAGAGGCAACACCACGGGGTCCTGTTCATCCACCCCCACCGGGAACTGTTCATCCAAACCCCCCAGCAACGCTCACTGTTCATCCAGAGGCAGCATCGATCGGCTTCAGTTAGCAGCAGTAGCGAAGGAATCACTCGATCGGGTTCATTAATAGCCATCGATTGATCGCTCGGTTTCAGTAACGCGTAGCCTGCAGTGCAATCGCTCGGGTTTAGTTAGAGCGCAACGCCTCGCACCCACGCGCGTGCGCGTACGAGAGAAACGCACATCGCTCGGCCCCGACCACCCACCGTAACCGGAAACACCCAGATATTTTCCTCGCCCTCGCTTCTACCATGGTTTTTTCCGTCATGGACGGCCCAAAGAATGTCATGCAGTTGCGTCTCCGGCCCGCCCTCACAATTATTTTCATAGAAGTGTCATAAGTATGACAGAAAAAAATTCGTTCGGCCCAAAATGTCACCGATGTGTCTTTTTTTGTAGTGCCAATTTCAATCAATTCCAATTCCAAGATCCAATATCATCGCATAGCCTATACCATGCTAATGCTTTTTCCTTCAAAGATAAAGGGAAAACCTTCTTCATAACTTCATCTCCGGGGAAACCTGCAAGCTTGAACAATCCACAAATTTGTTCTACGTATATCAAGTGCATATCAGGATGTTCGGTTCCATCTCCTGCATAAGGATTAGCTAGCAGTTGTTCTATCATACCCGAAGGAATTTCATATTCAATATTTTCAGTAGGTGCAGTAGGTTGAGGGGTAGCTAATTGTGGTTCCGGTCGAGGTGAAGATACCCCGAACAAACCCCTCAAAGGATTGTTTTCCATAGTAACAAGTGACAATCAAGGTAATTTGTAATGAGCACATAACGATAGTAGTAACACAAGTGCAGAAAGGTAGCCCAATCCTTTTGAGGCAAAGGACAGGCCAAAACGGTCTCTTATGATAAGCAAAGCATTCTTGAGGGTACACGGGATTTTCATCTAGTCACTTTAATCATGTTGGCTTAATTCGTGTCCGGTACTTTGATAATTTGATATGTGGGTGAACCGGTGCTTAGGTGTTGTTCTTACTTGAACAAACCTGTTACTTATGATTAACCCTCCCGCAAGCATCTGCAACTACAAGAAAAGTATTAAAAAATTCTAACCATAGCATTAAACTTTTGGATCCATTCAGCCCCTTACGGAATAGCGCATAAACTGGGGTTTAAGCTTCTGTCACTCTCGCAACCCATCATCTAATTTCTACTCCACAATGCATTCCCTTAGGCCCAAATATGGTGAAGTGTCATGTAGTCGACGTTCACATGACACCACTAAGAGAATCACAACATACATACTATCAAAATATCGAACACACACTACTGCAGGATGCTGCTAACGCGACACTACGATCAGAAATTGTGTGCGATGCAATAATCACAAACGGTGGTGTATGAAAACCGTCAAAAAAGGTGCAAATCGTTTGCGATGGAGGATGCATCAAACACGGTTCAGATTTTAGTTGCGTGTATGATGAAGGGCATACGGTTGATCTGTACGAACTGTTTGCGATGAGATAGAACAGCAGAAACTGGCAGCCAGATCAAGGTGTGTGCGATATATGGCATACAGTTCACTCTAATGAACCGTTTGCAATGGTTGAGGTGAACACAAAGGATTCGGCGTAACAAGATGTGTGTGATGCCCGGCAAACAGGTTGGTAATCAAAATTGTGTGTGATCATTATAGACAGCCCATATAGTCTTTTTTGTGAATTGTGTGCTCGTCAGGGCACACAGTTCAACAAACCAACCTGTGGGCGATAATGTAGAAGATCTTTGTCGAATACATATTCCTAACCGTCTGCGATGAGATTGACAGGATAAATAGAGATATATATAGTCTGCTTAATTTAGTCCTTCTTCTTCTTGTTGTTGTTGCTAGATGGCCCCGCGATATCGTCTTGGCGAGGATGCTTCTTGCCGCTGACCGTTGGCTTTTCATCACCGCCGTCGTCATCATCGTCGTTGTTGTTGTCCTCCTCCTCCTCCTCGTTCAACCATTCCTCCTCATCATCATCGTCGCCCTCTTCTTCGTCCTCCGATGGCTCCTCGTCCGTCTGGTTGTCGTCTGACGACTCCGGAGGCGGCGTCCCTTCCATGAACCGGATATAATCGAGGTCTAGGCTCGACGCCGGACTCATGGAAGATGAGCGGATGATTCCGATGTTGACCTATCATCGGGCACCAGACTGTTGGCCGAACTGTCATCCTCGCTATCGCTCAACATGGCTGCAGAGTGTGTGCTAGTGTGTAGCGCGGCCTGCCAGGGACGATGAAGATGGTGGACACTTAAGTGAGCGGGTATGTAGAGAAGAGGAACTGCCAATTGAAGCGGGGGGCCTTGTGACTTCGCCAACGACCTCTCCATTAGGTAGGTTTTTGTTAGCCCAAGCCTTTATTTGTTGAGGGGAAATGAGTCCAATTTGAAGTTTTTGATGTTCTTGCGTGGTGGCGGGGGGGGGGGGAATTGAAGCAGGGGTTGACATATTATCTAACCGCTGATATAATCAACCAGAATTATACCCAGTCGCTCCAAATTCCCGGGGTTGCGCAGGACTCCTATTGGCTATTTGGCTGGTTTCCTTTTTCAATACAAAAACAAGGAATGAGTTTTGGGATTATGCACCGGTACCGGTACGAACGGAGTAGGACAATTGGCAAGCAATACATTGAGCTCTTCTTATTGATAAAGCCAGTAATAATCAAACTAGAAAGGAAAAGACAAAGAAAAATATCCGCATGAATCTTCGCGTAACATCAATGGCATATATAGGACCTAGATGTGCATTACTTAGAGCACATCTAGATGTGCTTTAGCAATACTGTCAAACAAAACCCCTAATCATCATTTCAAACAACACACAGAACATGGCTAATGCGACAACCACAACTACACATGCTAGTTCCTTCTTGTCTCTTGCTTTCATCTGTTGCCTGTGATTGATTATTTCTTGCTTCATCGTACTGATTGTACATTCCAGATCAATCAGTTTCTTCTTTAGCTTTACATTATCTTCTGCGAGCTTGGTGATAACACTCTGAGCCCTGCCATGCCATTCTTCATCCAGCAGTTAACAAAGGCACAAGCCTCATATCCCTGCCAATGTTAAATAGTATTCTGGATGAGCGGTGGCATTAACTGAAGTAAAATGATGAACTTAATTAGCACTAACCTCTAAGGGGCAACTAAGAAACCACCTGCCAATGTCGAATCCCTTCGTGCATACACATCAAGCGGGAGTGTGCCCGTGCACACAACTCAGCTTTTCGTACTTCTCGGTGGCCCAAAAATCGGAGTCGAACTTGTCTTGCGGGAGTCTGGAGTCAAGCTCCGGATCCGGCGGCAGATCGCTTTCCTAGGGGGGTCATTCAGGACGGATTCAGCAAGGAGCTATACTTTGGACATGCTAAAAAAGATCGGGATAGATTGGAACCTGACAGGACGATTTGGACCTGTAGTACACCTGCCTTCTGATGACCTTAGGTAAGTGCTCGGCGGCGACCGCCATCGTGGCGGCGATACGAGCAGGAGCAGCCGCACCGAAACCATTAGCACCACTCATCCGCATTCCCCCAATGTCAGTGCCATGCGAGGGAATTTGGAGGCTATGTAGGGATTTGGGGGAAATGGGCAAATTGTGGAGATAAGCTAACGGTCGGGAACTACTAGTGGCACTATATATAAGTTGTATACGGCACACTGTTTGTACATGTCATTTGTGTTAGGTATTATAATTTCACACACGTTTTCCGCACCAAACCATGTGAGAAGACAACGTAGGTTAGACACGGTTGTCATTACATAACCGTATGATGTACTACCATGTCCATATAATTGAGTTACGGTGAGATACAATGTAAATAGCCGCCCCGCGGGTATCCGTCCAAAAAAAACAGCTGCTCTGCATATAGAGTTGGCGGCGGCGGCCTAGGAAGTGGCTACTGGAGAAGAGGTCAATCCTCGGTCGGTGGGCGGTGGTGGCATCATAGGAGGTCAATCCTTGGTCTGTGGCGGGAGATAGGAGGAGCTCAACCATCAAGGTCGGCGGCGGCGTGATTCGAGCACATCCATCACGGTCAATGGCAGGATAGTGGAGGTCGAACTTCAGGCGGCAGCCGCACTAAGGTTTGCTCCTTGACCCTGCTATCTTGGCGTGCCGCCGCATCGCGCTTGTTTGTCTGCTGGGTGGAGGTCGCCGCGCGGGTAATTAATTAAGGTATTCCTTTTGAGAGTGGCTAAATTAAGGTATTCAATTCCTAAGTGTAGTGTTGTAACTAGTACTCTGCGTGTAAATTGACGGGCCATTAATTTTTGTCATTGCACGTCTGGATAACAACATGGAGCACCCTTAGTAATTATTAAAATAAAACCTTGTGATTTATGCATGCATCTTTGGGCAGCAGTTAATCTGTGTATTAATGTTGTTGTCTTGTTTTTAATTACCATTCGTGTGTTGCAGATGGAATGATCTCGATGGATGAAGAATTGAAAAACCGCAGATTTTATTAGTGGCGTGATAGAGTTCATGAATTTGGCTAAAAGTACAAAGAGGAGAATTGGTGATGCGGATTACATCCTGTGTCCATGTACTGATTATGCCAATACAGAGTCACATGAAGTTGCAGATGTCCAAATGCACTTAGTCTCTAGGGGATCCATGGATGGATATACACGTTGGACCAGACACAGTGAAGAGGAGGTCATGGATGAAGATACCCAGGGCAGCGAGATGCCAAACCCCGATCAGTGTCACATGGATGTTGAATGTAACATCGGGGCAGAGGCGTCAAGCTACCAATGGAACGCCGGAAAGCCGAAATGCCCACTGGAAAACCAAGATGTCGACGCAGATGACGACATTCTTGATATGCCAGATTTTGCTGCTATGATTGCAGATTTGGAGGGCCTAGAAAAGGATATGATTGGGTACAAGGATCTACCAACCATTGATGCAGACTCCAAGAAAGAATTGTATCTAGGTTGCAAAAAGAAATATTCCAGGTTGAGTGCCACCCTGGTGCTTCTCAGATTTAAAGCAGCAAGCGGTCTATCAAACAAGGGCTTCATAGAGATGTTAGGTATTTTGAAAGAAATTCTTCCGGAAGATAATGTGCTCCCCAGAAGCACGAATGAAGCGAATAAAATTGTTTGTCCATTGGAACTTGAAGTACAGAAGATACACGCTTGTGTGAATGATTGTATATTGTACCGTGGTGAGTACAAAGATTTTCGAGCATGTCCCACATGCAAGCATGCACGATACAAGCGCAAGAGAGCAAAGGACAAGTACAAATTGGATGACGAGATCAAGACAGGAATCTCATTCAAGGTTGTTTGGTACTTTCCTTAAATTCCAAGGTTGAGGCGTTTGTTTACAAACCCTAGAGAGGAAAAGAGGTTGCGGTGGCATCATGATGAGCGAATTGCGGATAAGTTTATGAGGCACCCGAAAGATGGGGCTCAGTGCGAATTAATCGACAAAAAGTTTGAAAAATTTGTCGAGGATCCTAGAAGTATAAGACTCGGGGAGTGTACTGACGGGATGAATCCTTTTGGTGATATGAGCACCAATCACAGCACATAGCCGATGCGTCTGTGCATATATAACCTAGCTCCTTGGTTGTGTATGAAGAAAAAATACATTATGATGTCAATGATTATCCAAGGCCCGAAGCAACCTGGAAATGACATCGACATTTACTTTCAGCTACTGGTAGAAGAACTGCTGACAGTGTGGATAGATGCGCCTGTTGTAAAATGTTATGATGCTTACAGAAAGGAGATTTTTGATCTACATGCGATGCTGGTGCACACCATTCAAGATATGTTGGCATTAGGCAACACATCGGGGCAGAAAACAAGGGGAGATGTAGGGTGTGTCACATGCATGGATAGGACAGCTAGCAGAAGACTTCCCAACTTGCGCAAAACAGTGTATTTGCGTCATCGTAGGTTCTTACGGAAAAATCACCCATACCGAAAGATGAAAGCTGAATTTGATGGTATGACAGAGGCAGGTGTGGGCCCAAGACCCTATGAAGGGGAGGTGGTCCACAACATGGCTAAAAAATTAATGTTGTGCTTGGCAAGAACCACCCTTTGACGG
>NC_053023.1:609252704-609262893 GCF_003073215.2 Triticum urartu
CGGGTAAATTGTGCGCTTGCAAAGTAATTCACTTCAACTCCTGGAATATATCATATGCTCCATGACGTTCAAAACATCGTTGAAGTCCCGGTTCTAAGCCGTAAAGCATGGCTCACTGAACTATCGAGTACTCATCAGCTTTGCTATGCCAGACGTTCATAACATCTTGTGTTGCTCCTACAGCGGGTTTGTCACCTAGCGGTGCTTCCAGAATGTAATTCTTCTGTGCAGCAATGAGGATAATCCTCAAGTTACGGACCCAGTCCGTGTAGTTGCTACCATCATCTTTCAACTTAGCTTTCTCTAGGAACGCATTAAAATTCAACGGAACAACAACACGGGCCGTCTATCTACAACAACATAGACATGCAAAATACTATCAGGTACTAAGTTCATGATAAATTAAAGTTCAATTAATCATATTACTTAAGAACTCCCACTTAGATAGACATCCCTCTAATCATCTAAGTGATCACGTGATCCATATCAACTAAACCATGTTCGATCATCACGTGAGATGGAGTAGTTTTCAATGGTGAACATCACTATGTTGATCATATCTACTATATGATTCACGCTCGACCTTTCAGTCTCAGTGTTCCGAGGCCATATCTGCATATGCTAGGCTCGTCAAGTTTAACCCGAGTATTCCGCATGTGCAAAACTGGCTTGCACCCATTGTATGTGAACGTAGAGCTTATCACACCCGGTCATCACGTGGTGTCTCGGCACGACGAACTGTAGCAACGGTGCATACTTAGGGAGAACACTTATACCTTGAAATTTAGTGAGAGATCATCTTATAATGCTACCTCCGAACTAGCAAAATAGGATGCATAAAGGATAAACATCACATGCAATCAATATAAGTGATATGATATGGCCATCATCATATTGTGCCTTTGATATCCATCTCCAAAGCACCGTCATGATCACCATCGTCACCGGCTTGACACCTTGATCTCCATCGAAGCATCGTTGTCGTCTCGCCAACTATTGCTTCTACGACTATCGCTACCGCTTAGTGATAAAGTAAAGCAATTATATGGCGATTGCATTTCATACAATAAAGCGACAACCATATGGCTCCTGCCAGTTGCCGATAACTATGTTACAAAACATGATCATCTCATACAATAAAATTTAGCATCATGTCTTGACCATATCACATCACAACAAGCCCTGCAAAAAGAAGTTAGACGTCTTCTACTTTGTTGTTGCAAGTTTTACGTGCCTGCTACGGGCTAAGCAAGAACCATTCTTACCTACGCATCAAAAACCACAACGCGGTATAGTGATTGCTTTTTTATCTTTAGAAAGAACCATGTTCATTGAATCTGATTCAACTAAAGTTGGAGAAACTGGCACCCACTAGCCACCTATGTGCGAAGCACGTCGGTAGAACCAGTCTCGCATAAGCGTACGCGTAATGTCGGTCTGAGCCGCTTCATCCGGCAATGCCGCTGAATCAAGAATCAACTAGTGAAGGCAAGCAATATGTATATTCCCACGCCCACAACTCCTTTGTGTTCTACTCATGCATATAACATCTACGCATAGACCTGGCTCGGATGCCACTGTTGGGGAAGGCAGTAATTTCAAAAAAAAATCCTACGCACACGCAAGATCCATCTAGGCTATGCATTGCAACGAGAAGGGAAGAGTGTTGTCCACGTACCCTTGTAGACCTTAAGCGGAAGCGTTATGACAACACGGTTGATGTAGTCGTACGCCTTCACGATCCGACCGATCCTAGCACCGAAGGTATGGCACCTCTGCGATCTGCACACGTTCAGCTCGGTGACGTTCCACGAACTCTAGATCCAGCTGAGTATCAAGGGAGAGCTTCGTCAGCACGACAACGTGATGACGGTGATGATGAAGTTACCGATGTAGGGCTTCGCCTAAGCACTACAACGATATGACCGAGGTGGAAATCTGTGGAGGGGCACCGCACATGGCTAAACAATCAACTTGTGTGTCTATGGGGTGCCCCCCTCCCCCGTATAGGAGTGGAGGAGGGGGAGGGCCGGCCCTCTATGGCGCGCCCAAGGGGGAGTCCTACTCCCGGTGGGAGTAGGATTTCCCCTTTCCCTTGTTGGAGTAGGAGAGAAGGAAGGGGGAGAGAGAGGGAAGGAAGGGGGCCGCCCCCACCCAATTCGGATTGGGCTTGGGGGGCGCCCTCCACCTTGGCCGCCTCCTCCTCTCTCCCACTAAGGCCCATTAAGGCCCATACACTCCCCGGGGGGTTCCGGTAACCCCCCCGTACTCCGGTAAATGCCCGAACTCACCCGGAACCATTTCGGTGTCCAAACATAGCCTTTCAATATATCGATCCTTATGTCTCGACCATTTCAAGACTCCTTGCCATGTCCGTGATTATATATGGGACTCCGAACTACCTTCAGTACATCAAAACGCATAAACTCATAATACCGATCGTCACCGAACGTTAAGCGTGCGGACCCTACGGGTTCGAGAACTATGTAGACATGACCGAGACTCGCCTCCGGTCAGTAACCAATAGCGGAACCTAGATGCTCATATTGGTTCCTACATATTCTACGAATATATTTATCGGTCAAACCGCATAACAACATACGTTGTTCCCTTTGTCATCGGTATGTTACTTACCCGAGATTCGATCGTCGGTATCTCAATACCTAGTTCAATCTCGTTACCGGCAAGTCTCTTTACTCGTTCTGTAATGCAACATCCCGTAACTAACTCATTAGTCACATTGCTTGCAAAGCTTATAGTGATGTGCATTACCGAGAGGGCCTAGAGATACCTCTCCGATACACGGAGTGACAAATCATATCTCGATCTATGCCAACTCAACAAACACCATCGGAGACACCTGTAGAGCATCTTTATAGTCACCCAGTTATGTTGTGATGTTTGATAGCACACTAAGTGTTCCTCCGGTATTCGGGAGTTGCATAATCTCATAGTCATAGGGACGTGTATAAGTTATGGAGAAAGCAATGGCAACAAACTAAACGATCAAAGTGCTGAGCTAACAGATGGGTCAAGTCAATCACATCATTCTCTAATGATGTGATCTCGTTCATCAAATGACAACTCTTTATCCATGGCTACGAAACTTAACCATCTTTGATTAACGAGCTAGTCAAGTAGAGGCATACTAGTGACACTCTGTTTGTCTATGTATTCACACATGTACTAAGTTTTCGGTTAATACAATTCTAGCATGAATAATAAACATTTATCATGATATAAGGAAATATAAATAACAACTTTATTATTGCCTCTAGGACATATTTCCTTCACTGGGCTGGGGTCAATTGACTACGATGATCTTGGCCCAAAACCTTGCACATGTTGCCCAGAAAAAACATGGCCTAAGTGATTAAAGCAATTTGACCCTAGCGGCCCAACCCATACAGCCAGACCACCATTTTTCATAGGCACAGAAAAGTAGAAAACGGGAATAGCCCATTATCGAACAAGGATTGCCTCATCGCTAGCCTGGATGATCGCTTGGTGAGTTTATTAAAAAAAACATTGTAGACATGTTAGTTAATACGAGTTGCACATTTTTAGCCATAGCTTCTTTGTTTTTGAGGGGATACATTAGTGCTAGTTGTATGTTGACCTCGTGGGCCTTTTTTCCTCGCTTCGCCCCGATGGGCACCACCACAGGCACACACACGCACATGGAGACCACCAACGACGACGAGCTCATGCACCATCTCGTCATCCCTCGCTCGCAAACGACAACTCCGACGACAGGTGCGAGGGGCGGGGGGCGGTGGGGTCGGGTGACGCTGCAGTTGTGGGAGGAGGGCAAAGAAGTGCGGCGGCGTGACAGACATAGCTGGCTGGCCATATCCCCTCAGCTCGCCCTCCCATTGTGCGACCCCAGACAGGTTCGAGTTGGTCGGCCTTTCTTCGTCGTGGGCATGATGTGAGAGATTTAGGGGCAATTTTTTATGGCGAACGCTAGGCGCCGGCGCACCGGCCGAAAGTTTCGGCCGGTCCCGGCCCAGTCGTTTGATGTGAGCCGCTTGGCCAATGGATCTGGGCAAAAAAACTATTCGCCCATGTCTTCTTCCTTGGGCTGGATCTGCAACTCCCGCTCAGGATCCTCGTCGGCGCGCCTGCAATCCCCACCGATGGCCGTCCTCGTCGCTGGCCGTCCTTGTGGTCGGTCCCCACCCTCACCGGTCGTCCTCATGGTCGGACCCCACCCTCGCCGGCCGTTCTCGCCATTGAATGGATGTAGTCAGAAACTACCTCAATCCATCCAACAGCTGCGCCTGCGGTTGCAGCTCCACCGGCGACGGCTATAGCTCCCCTCTGGTTGTAGCTCCATCGCCCCCCCTCGCCGCTCGTTGCACGGAATTGCGTCGGCGACAACCACCAGTCAGTCAACGTCGTTGAATGGATGTAGCAAAAAACTTCACCGGTAGTAGCAAAAAAAACTACGGATGCAACAAAAATCAAACACCGTCGCCGTCTTCGCGAGGTCGCAACTCCGCCTTACATGGATGTAACAAAAAACTTCAGCGGTGGTAGCAAAAATCTACTACGGTTGCAGCAAAAATCGTCGTTGTCATCGTTGCGAGGTCGCAGCTCCGCCTGATGGATGTAGCAAAAAACTTCGCTAGTAGTAACAAAATCCAACTACGATTGCAGCTTCTCTTTGTTGCGCAGTTCCTTTGAAACTTTTCTTTCTATGGTTGAAGCTTTTTTCAACAGCCGTTGACGCTGTTCTAGATGACGGTTGCAACACTAGTATACGCGAGTGCATCCAGCCATAGCGGCCGGCGAGGGAGTGCCTGGACGCCGGCGATGGAGGTCGTGGTCGGCCAGTCGCAGCCCAGGAGGGAGGAGGGGGAGAGGAGAGGGAATGTGCCCGCATGAAGGCTGGAGGTAAGGGATGGATCTGGCCATGGCGGCAGGCAGCCAAGCCGGCCGACGAGGGGTGCCTGGCCGCCGGCGATGGAGGTCGTGGTGGCTCAGTCGCAGCCCGGGAGGAGAGGGGGGAGGGGATCCGCGTCCATGAAGGCTGGAGGTAGACATGAGAGAGCGAGCGTGATGGAGAGACCGGTGGAATTTTCAGCCGGTGCACCGGCTTTAAACGTTTCCCCTTTTTTATAGAATCTGATAGGCGGGTTCCACATGTCAAAACAGCCAGTGTAACGGTCAAAGCTAACAAGGTCGACTGTTGTGCCACATCGGTGCATACGAGTGGGCCATCCCTGTCATAATAATTGGGTTAAACCGGTCAAAACGGTCACTACCAACAAGTGGTTGTCTTTAGCACAAAAGTGGTAGATGGGGGGAGCTTGTAGTTTTCCGGGACACATACACGCACTGTGCTAGTTTTTGGTTAAATACCCATTTAAAGAAACTTTGATTTTAAGTATAATGGCTCATGGTTTGACGACCTTAACAAAACGGAATAGAAACACATGTTTGAGAGAGAAAGCGTAACCAGCTAATAGACCGCATGATGGCGCGGTACAGAACGCACGCTCGCCAAACCATGATTACATCAGGCTATGATCACGTCCCACGGGCAAGCCAAAGAGAGAGACGCTGCCACTTAAACCACTACCATTCCGATCTAATCATGTGCCGCCGACCGGTCGCTGGAGTGGCCACCCCAACCCAACCTCCCTCTCCATTCGGCTAATCCGGTCAGACGGCACCCCAGTTTGAAAGTTCTTCTTTTGCACGGGCCCGATCGAGGCCTCCGAATTGACAAGAATTTGATGCATTGGAGTGTTTAGGGCATCTCCAACCATTCGGCCCCACAGGGCGCCTAAATAGAGCGGCCTGGTACGTGCCGGCACTAGTTCGGTCCCTGGGGGCGACCTAGCTCCCAGTCACGCCCCCAAACGCCGGTTTCAGAATGCGGGAAATTTAAACTTGTCGTTTCCGCTTTCAAAAAGACGCCACAAATCCGGCGATCGGACGTAGTCTGGCGTTACAAAAGACAAGCACGCCGCAAGTTCGCGTGCGCAATGATTCACTCGGCGGGGTCGGCTCCAGGCGTTGGCGGAGTCGGCGTGCGCGGGCTCGGCGGTGTCGGAGCTGCTTCGGTGCTGGGCTGTGTGGGCACGGCTTCGGCACTGCTGGGCGGCGATGTAGAAGCGTCGTTCGGGCTTGGCGTCCGTGTGGTCGTGGGCGCGGGAGCTTGCGTCGTCGGCGTTGACGTCTGCATCTGGTTCAGGATGAGGCTGCGCTCCGCCATGTACCACGCCCTGAGCTGCTCGTCGTCGCTCTGGAGCATGTCCGCCCCACCCATCAGAAAAGCCATGTCGGTGTTCCTCTTCTTCGCGGCGACGTTCGTCCGGAGCAGGTCGAGCTTGATGGCGTTGTTCTTCATCAGCGACGACCACCGTGCCTCGGTCTTCTCTTCATGTAGGACGGTCCGGGCCTGGGCGTCGGTGAGGCAATGCTCGATGGACTCCTGCACTCATGCGGTTGCCGCGTCGGCGTTTTTCCCCTTCTTTGCCAATTTGTGGCCGTTCGGCCGCCCCTCTGACGCGCCCGGAGTCGTCGCGTCCGGCTTGTATGTCTCCTTGGCCTTGTCGAGGGCACGTGGACTTCCGCCCACTTCTCGCACTTGTCAATGCGCTTGTAGACGTGGAGGTGTTTGAAGTCGGCGTCTTGGTTGTCGCGCCGATACATGATGAACATACGCAGCAGCTGCGCGGAGGAACAAACAATTGGCGGGCGGCGGGCGTAGACGACGAAGAGATGCGGGCGAACGGCGTGCGTACCTGATTCTCAACGCTGGCGCCGCTCTCCGGGCGAGCCGCGACCTCCTCGACGATTCCATGCCATTTGTTGCACGCCAACTGGATATGGCCCCAATGGTTCGCCATCGCCTTGGAGCGGCGCTGCATGTAGACGCCTATGAAGTACGGATCGACGAGTTTCCGCTCGTCGAACTCGGCCTTGATGCGGTCCCAGTACGTCTCCAAGCTCTGGTTCGCGCTGGTGGTCGGGTCGAGGCAGACGACTTTCCATGCTTCGGCGAGGCATTCCTCCTCCTTGGACGTCGACTTGATGCGCGGTTCGCCTGACCTAGCCGCCCGCCCCTTCGTCGGAACAGGAGCCGGCTCCTCCTCCTCCTCCTCCTCGTCCTCCTCCTCGGGTTCCTGCGCTTCGTGCGCGTCCTCGCCGTAGACGTAGCCGAGCTCGGCCTCCATGTCGCCGCTGAGATCCACTACCTCGTCCTGGGTGGCGAACCCGGAAGACGCGGCGGCCGCGGTCGATCCTGTCGCGATGATGTCGTCCATGTCGGCTCCTATGTCATCGGTGTCGCCGAGGTGCGAGAAGGGCAGCGGTCCACGGCGGAGATGGGGCGTCGGTGTGGACGCGTAGTCGGCGGGCGGCGAGTAGTTGTATGGAGGGTATTGCATGCCGACGAAGGCGGGCGAGGGTGTGCGCGTCGCGGGGTGGCCATGGGGGAAGGTCACGTTTGGGTTGAACCCACCGTGCGCGTCGCCGTCGGCGTAGCCGGGCGACGACGAACCCCATGGAAATTCGACGCCTTGCTGTCCTCAGGGCGCATACTGGGCGTGGCTGACGACAGGTGGATTCATCATCCCCGCCTGGTCGACAGAGGAAGACGCCGCCGCGCGCGCCGCGTTGTCGCGGGCCTTTTTGGCAATGGCCCTGTTTCGCCGGTCGGCGATGACTGCGTCGCGCCGCTGAACTTCCACCCTCCACTCAGCGTTCGACAGGCCTGGTGGCTTCGATGGCGGCGCCCTCGGCTTCCTCTGCTTCGGCTAGGTCACGGTGCCAGTCGCGGTTGCCGCCGCGCGCGGCATGGCGTACTTCTTCGGCGGCATGGCGGCGACTGGAAGGCGAGCGGGAGGGGGTTTGGCGGGAGAAAGGGAGGAAATGGCGGGAGGAAGACGAGCGAGTGGGAGAGATGCGAGGGAAAAGCGTCAAGAAACGGTGGGAAAAGGCCCTCGGGTCGCCGCCAGGGCGGACCCACACGCCTTTTTCGCTTGTGCCGGCTCCCCAAGCGCCTCCCAGAGCGCCGAGTTCGGCCTGGGTGCGCCGGCACTAGTTTTGGTCCGAGCCGGCGAAAAACGGGCTTCTGAGGACGTGACTGGGCCGTTTTTTTAACGCCGGCACGACAAAATCATTTAAGAAGGGCCTGTTGGAGACGCGACTGGAGATACCCTTACCCTGTCAACGTTGCAACACTCCATGGCGACAGTACTTTTGCCCTGGAGACCGACGGCTTCCGGCTTCTGTCGGCCCGGTCGATCCCCCGGCCCGCCCGGCGCCACGACCGCCAACGACCAAAGCGGCGCGTGAGGAGGCCCGGGCCAGGCCACACTGATGGCACCGCGCGTCGTTTCCCGGCCGCGCCTCGTGCCCGCGGCGCCGCTATTGGCCGCTTTCCCAAGGCCCGCCCCTCCCCACCGTAGTCGAGTTTGTGTTTCCGGGTTGCGGGAGCGGGAGGGGTTGGACGAAGATGGTGCAATGAGCTCGTCGTCGTTGGTGGTCTCCATGTGCGTGTGTGTGCCTGTGGTGGTGCCCATCGGGGCGAAGCGAGGAAAAAAGGCCCACGAGGTCAACATACAACTAGCACTAATGTATCCCCTCAAAAACAAAGAAGCTATGGCTAAAAATGTGCAACTCGTATTAACTAACATGTCTACAATGTTTTTTTTAATAAACTCACCAAGCGATCATCCAGGCTAGCGATGAGGCAATCCTTGTTCGATAATGGGCTATTCCCGTTTTCTACTTTTCTGTGCCTATGAAAAATGGTGGTCTGGCTGTATGGGTTGGGCCGCTAGGGTCAAATTGCTTTAATCACTTAGGCCATGTTTTTTCTGGGCAACATGTGCAAGGTTTTGGGCCAAGATCATCGTAGTCAATTGACCCCAGCCCAGTGAAGGAAATATGTCCTAGAGGCAATAATAAAGTTGTTATTTATATTTCCTTATATCATGATAAATGTTTATTATTCATGCTAGAATTGTATTAACCGAAAACTTAGTACATGTGTGAATACATAGACAAACAGAGTGTCACTAGTATGCCTCTACTTGACTAGCTCGTTAATCAAAGATGGTTAAGTTTCGTAGCCATGGATAAAGAGTTGTCATTTGATAAACGGGATCACATCATTAGAGAATGATGTGATTGACTTGACCCATCTGTTAGCTCAGCACTTTGATCGTTTAGTTTGTTGCTATTGCTTTCTCCATAACTTATACACGTCCCTATGACTATGAGATTATGCAACTCCCGAATACCGGAGGAACACTTAGTGTGCTATCAAACATCACAACATAACTGGGTGACTATAAAGATGCTCTACAGGTGTCTCCGATGGTGTTTGTTGAGTTGGCATAGATCGAGATATGATTTGTCACTCCGTGTATCGGAGAGGTATCTCTAGGCCCTCTCGGTAATGCACATCACTATAAGCTTTGCAAGCAATGTGACTAATGAGTTAGTTACGGGATGTTGCATTACAGAACGAGTAAAGAGACTTGCCGGTAACGAGATTGAACTAGGTATTGAGATACCGACGATCGAATCTCGGGTAAGTAACATACCGATGACAAAGGGAACAACGTATGTTGTTATGCGGTTTGACCGATAAATATATTCGTAGAATATGTAGGAACCAATATGAGCATCTAGGTTCCGCTATTGGTTACTGACCGGAGGCGAGTCTCGGTCATGTCTACATAGTTCTCGAACCCGTAGGGTCCGCACGCTTAACGTTCGGTGACGATCGGTATTATGAGTTTATGCGTTTTGATGTACTGAAGGTAGTTCGGAGTCCCATATGATCACGGACATGGCAAGGAGTCTCGAAATGGTCGAGACATAAAGATCGATATATTGGAAGGCTATGTTTGGACATCGGAATGGTTCCGGGTGAGTTCGGGCATTTACGGAGTACCGGGGGGTTACCGGAACCCCCCGGGGAGTGTATGGGCCTTAATGGGCCTTAGTGGGAGAGAGGAGGAGGCGGCCAAGGTGGAGGGGCCGCCCCAAGCCCAATCCGAATTGGGTGGGGGCGGCCCCCTTCCTTCCCTCTCTCTCCCCTTCCTTCTCTCCTACTCCAACAAGGGAAAGGGGAAATCCTACTCCCACGGGAGTAGGACTCCCCCCTTGGGCGCGCCATAGAGGGCCGGCCCTCCCCCTCCTCCACTCTTATACGGGGAGG
>NC_053023.1:609263893-609294123 GCF_003073215.2 Triticum urartu
AAAGAGACGAGATGCTTCTGCGATAGAGAGGGCAATAGAATTTTGTTTCTTTGAGGACCAACTTACCAAGGAGCGTCCAAGAAACTGACATGCGCCGGAGGTGGACTTACAATCCACTTTGTCTCCGGCCCAATCCGCATCCGTGTACCCAATAAGATCAAACTTAGCATCCTTGGGGTACCATAGACCCAACTTTGGGGTGTGAACAAGGTATCTAAGAATATCTTAACCGCCTTATGATGACTTTCCCTAGGGGAAGCTTGAAATCTAGCACACATGCAGACACTAAACATGATGTCTGGTCTAGATGCACAAAGATAAAGCAATGATCCAATCATAGAGCGGTATTTAGATGGGTCGAAAGGGATACCGTTTGTGTCTTCGGTGAGTACAATTTTTGTTGGCATGGGTGTCTTACATGGACCAGCATTAGACATGCCAAACTTCTCTAGGATATCCTTGAGGTATTTTGCTCGAGACAAGAAAATTCCTTCTTGAAATTGTTGAATTTGAAATCCGAGGAAGACCTTCAAATCCGCATTGAGTGACATTTCAAAATTCTTGGTCATGGAAGCCACAAACTTCTTGCACAAATGAATGTTAGGAGAACCAAAAATGATATCATCTACATAGATTTGGCATAAGATCAAATCACCCTTGTCCCTCTTAGTAAAAAGAGTGGGATCGATCACCCCTCTCACAAAACCATCATCGAGTAAAAACTTCTTAAGATGATCATACCAAGCACGAGGTGCTTGTTTGAGGCCATACAAGGCCTTGTGAAGTTTATACACATAGTCTTTGTGATCGGGATCAACGAACCCAGGTGGTTGTGACACATATACTTCTTCTTGTAGAGGACCGTTAAGGAAAGCACTCTCACATCCATTTGATGTAAAGTAAGCATTGAAGCAGCATAAGCAAGTAAGAATGCGAATGGATTCAAGACGGGCAACGGAGCAAGGTCACCAAAGTCCAAACCTTCACTTGTGAGTACCTTGTGCCACTAACCTTGCCTTGTTACGGATGAATTACACCATTCTCATCTTGCTGTCTTGAAAAATCCATTTGGTTCCAATGACGTGCTCGTTAGTAGCCTCTTGACTAATGACCACGCTGTGATTGTTCAAACTGTTCAATTCATCTTGCATAGCAACAAGAATCGTTGTCCATCAATGCATCTGTACCTGAGAGGCTCAACACTAGACACAAACGAGAAGTGAGCACAAAAGTGGTCATGTTAGAGTGACTCTAACCTTCCGATAATGCAGTGAGGATTTTATCAACATCAACACGACCGGCACTCGAGGCATGATGGAGTAAGTGTCACGAGGTTCAACTTCATGTCCATCATCCACGTCCTCAACATATGGATCAATGAATGTGTGTGGAAGATCTTCTTCATCTCGCATTGGTTGAAGGTTCATTGTCAATGATTGCACTTTCTTGTTCTTGCCCTGAGGATGATCTTGTTCCTGATGATATCAATGAAGAGGAAGTTGATCATCATCTCGTACTTGGTCCACGGCATTGGTGAAGCAATAGAAGCTTGTGTGGTATGGGTGTTGAAGTAGTTTGATGATGTGCAAAGCTTCCATCTTTTTATTCATCATCATGAGGTTCTTGTTCCATGAAAGATGCGCCAACACCATGTCAAGATATCTGAGAAGAGTCTTCTTCACCTACATCACTTAGATCAACTTGCTCCCATGGGAGCCATTAACATTCATCAAACACCACGTCACAAGTTTCTACAACACATCCACTTGGATTGTGTAGACTCTATAGCATGAGAGTTTGATCCATACCCAACAAATATGCCCTCAATGGTTCTAGATTGAAATTTCCTAATTGTTCTCTTTGTTGAGGATAACATTGCACCAAAAACACGAAAGTACTGACATTGGCTTGTTCCCAGTTAGGAGCTATGGAGTCTTCCAATATAGTGCGGAGGAAGAGCCGGTTTGATGCATGACATGCGGTGTGACAGCCTCAACCCAAAACTATGTGGCGACTGTATTCATCCAACATGGACCTTGCCATCTCTACAAGTGTGGTTCTTCCTCTTGCTACACCATTTTGTTGGGAGTGTAATGGAGCTGATATGATGTTCAATCCCTTCATCACTAAGAAATTCTTCCCAAAGTGTAGTTCTTGAACCAAAGCCATTATCACTCTTATTGCCAAGATTCTTTGTCAAACTTGCATTGGCTTGCTGGCAAAGTCAATGAAGGTGATCTTCGTCTCGTCCTTGGACTTGAGGAAGAAGACCCATGTATATACTTGAGTATTCATCAACAAGGACAAGCCCATATTTTTTCCACAAAGACTATCCATGAGGAGGCCCGAAAAGATCCACATGAAGGAGCTCCAAAGGCTTGAAGTAGACACAATATCTTGGGTGGTGCTTGAATGATGTTGCTTCCCAGCTATGCATGCACTACACACATGATCTTTCTCAAAAGAAGATATTGGTTAGTCCAAGGGATGTGATTACCCTTTAAGAGATCTTGAAGATTTCTCATGCTGACATGGGCTAGCCAGCGATGCCATACACCTTGTCGGCCTGGCCATTAGACAAGTGCATGGAATGTGATCTCTTTTGAGAAATCAACCAGTGTAGGTTGCCATCCAACTCTCCAACAGGCCCACTTGAGAGTATCTCTTCTTAAAGACTTTCACATCCATTAGTCCAAAGAGTGTATCATAACCAACATAAGCCAATTGCGAACAGAAAGCATGGTATTTAAGGGATGGACAAGCATGACATTGCAAGAGACATGTCATTTGTGATAGGCGCCTTGCCAAACCCGAGTACCTATCCTTTGATCTCCACCAACATAATCCTAAATGGTTGAAATAGCTTCATGAAATCGTAGAGCAACTTGCTATCTCCCGGTCATATGATTGGTACATCAGGTCAATCACATTTTACTCCACCGGAGAAAAAGCAACCTACACACATTATGACTTGTTAGAGGCACCCATTTTGCAATGGGACCTCTCAGGTAGTCACAAGGTCTTAGGGACCCAAATAGCATAAAACCAGAATGCATTTCGAGACCAACAAATTTGCATAAACCTCTCCATCGTAGTCTTACGAAGTACATAGGATGGAGCATGAACTCTTTGGCTGTTGAGACTGGGCATGCCCCTTGTGCCTTCCACTAACAACCTTACCTTTCTCTTGTACCCTTCTCGTACAAAGTTTCCTTTTAGAGGGGTGGTGCACTTTTGGGAGGACGTCTCTTCTCCTTGTGCTTGTCAAACCCGAGTCCCTCTTTGGCAAACACTTCATTGTGTTGGCTCAATCCTCATTGAGGTTCTTGCCCTTGAGCACATGTCATGAGCTTTCTCTTTGAGCCTTGAGAAAGCGATTCTCCTCAAGAATAGATGCTAGAACTACTAGAAGTTAGTAGTACAAGCAATCAACATTGATAATAGGAGAAGAGTAAGCCTTGGGCTAGAGTTCAAGATAAGTGAGCTTGAGTGTCTCAAAGCTCTTTGTTAAGAAGGGTGAGCTTCTTCTTCTTAGTCTTGAGGGACACGGATAGGAGCTCCACAATACTTAGAGAGAGAAGCATTTAGACTTCACAAGCTTACTTTATATCCTTCATCGAACTCTTCGCAAGTGTCAATAGCCTTTTCAAGGAGGCAAGATCTTAGTATGAACATCAATGTTTGACCAATTTTTAAGCATAGTTCATCACATTTCGTGCTTCCTCTATTGTTTCTGCTCAAGATCATATTTTTCCTTTTCCTCGTGACGAGGTTTCGAGTTCTTAATGGAGATGTGTCTTACTCACCATCTCCATAAGCATGAAACATAGTGAGATTCTTTCCTTTAAGGAGCACATGAACTATTTAAGTTTAGCAAGCATAGGATCATCTATATCTTCATCCTCATAACTATCCTCCGCATCAAGATACTCATCACTAGAGTAGGAGAAGTGAAAAGAGGAGGGTTTGATCATGGGTTACCTTGACCTGTCAGGAGAGTGTTGTATTCCCATCTTCTACCATAGCCTTTGCCATGAGACACTTGTGAGCGTACCCTGTAGTCTTCATGTAGTTGTAGGTGACAAAATCAACCACTCTTGTTGCTAGCCTCAATGTGTTTGAGAATCTGAGCAACTCCGACAAACACCACTAACATCATCCAGATCGGATTCTTTTTGAGCAACCATTGCTTTCCCATCTCTATTCTTAAGCTTGAGTTCAAAGGATTTGGCAACTCTTCTTGGGAGGTCTTGGGAAACCCTGGCTTATCTTCTCTCTTCTCATAAGGGTACCCGTTGGAGAAGTGGTGGTTTCTTCACAGTTGTAGCATTTTCTTAACTTTCTTCTTTTTGAAATCTTGAATTTTCCCGCGCTAAACTTCTTGACAAAGAGAGCCATTGTCTTTCATATGAAGGGACCTCATCGGATTCAACCTCGTCACCGTCTTCATCATCTTCTTCTCTTCTTCACTTTTCTCATCTTCACATACATGCTTGGCCTTCAATGCAAGATTGATCTTTGACGATGGAGTACCATGCATGGCAAGATGTTTTGTAGCATTTTCCTTTGACTCTTCAAATAGTTGGAAAGTGGATATGATGTCATATGTAGTCATTTCCTTGAAGGCATGGTGTTGTCTTATGTCCCATACCATTTGATGGTGATATGGTGCAAGAGCATGGAGCAACTTGTCCACAAGGAATCGCTTGTGTCTTGTCACACTCACATGACTCAATATCAGCGGTGAGAGTCATGAGACGCTCAAGGAGTTGATTTGGAGTTTCACCTTTCTCCATACAAAAGGTTTGCAATTGCCCCTTGGCAATTTCATATTGAGCACTCCGAAGGGTGGAGGTACCGGTCTTGGATCTTATAATACTTTCCCATGGTTCCTTGGCAGTTGTGATGTGTATGAAAGGTCTCCTTTGCTTTTCAACCATACCTCTCCTTATACACATGGTTGCAGTGTCATTGAGATTCTTGTCATAAATTTCTCTTGGTGTAGGATTCTTTGGATCAACCACATGGTAACCATACTCCAAGATCTCCAGCATCTCATCATTTCCATATCGAAGATGATCCTGCATAGCAACTCTCCACAAGGCAAAATCGGAAGTGGCATCAAGTAAAGGACGTTTGCCTTGAGGGTTATATTTTGGTTTCTCAACTTGGGGTCTTGAATAAAGCCAAGGAACACTGGAGTGTTCATTGCTAGGAGGTTGTTGACCAAGTGATGGAGTAGGCACAGTTGGCCTCGAAGCCACACCACCCGAAAGTAGTGCAAGCACCGTGGACAACGTGGCTAGTCTCATTTGGACCAAGGCCTCAAGAGAAGCATCATGTTCCTCTTTTTGCTTAGCAAGGGTACATTCCAGATCCTCAGAAGTAAAGGACTTGACTTCATAAGAAGCCTCACCTTTATCCTTCGGATCAACAACAAGGGGAGTCCCACCGGGGTTCATCTCGCTCTAGGGCGGTTGAGCCACAAGAATAGAGCACGAGGCTCTGATACCAATTGGAAGGATCGAGATGGACCTAGAGGGGGGTGAATAGGTACAATTACAAATTTTAATTGTTACTGAGCAATTTTAGGCAATATGCGGAAAGTGAAAGTGAGCCTAACAATTGTAAGTATGATACTAATGATCTAAGCAAGATAAACAAGTGACACAAATATATGAGTAAGCAAGCACAATATGATATAAGTAAGTTCTAAGAGACAAGTAACCATAAGTAGAGAGTTAGGGTTAGGAATAACCGCAACTCCGAGAGACGAGGATGTATGCCGATGTTCACTTCCTTGGAGGGAAGCTACGTCACTGTTTAGAGAGGTGGATGTTACCACGAAGGCACACCAACGCGACGAAGGCTCACCCTATTCTCTCCTTGAGATAACACCACGAAGGTGTTTCTCAACCACTAGTGGTAGACCTTGGGGTGGTCTCCAAACCCTCACAAACTTTCCAGGGGAAATCACAATGGTCGATTCCTCGCCGGAGCACTCCTACCGCCTAGGAGTCTCAAACCTCCAAGAGTAACAAGACGCACCACAAAAACAAGGGGGAATCAACTTTCGCTTTGGTGAATGTGTAGATGGAGCACTTCTCCTTCGCTTCTCAAAAGATCAAGAGCTTTGGTTGGCTAAGGAGGGAGCTCCAAGAAATCGAGGTCTGAAAATGGAGGTGAGAGAAATGGAGTCGTCAACATCTTCGTGAGGAAGAAGAGGACTATTTATAGGTGGGGATGAAATCTGACCGTTGGAGGCCGATTTCTGCGTAGCCAGGAAATTCTGGCTACAGACGGAAGTTCTGGACCCCGGAAGTTCCGGGCAAGTTCCAGACAAGTTCCGGGCTACACAGAGAGTTTTCACCACTCAGTAGTAACCCGGAAGCTGCTGAAATAGGGGACTGAAATTCCGGTGCCCGAAAGTTCCGGCCGATGAAAGTTCCGACCAGGTTCCGGTGAGGTTTCGGGCTACACAGAAAGATTGCACGAGAAAGTGCAGTTTCTCTGGGTACCCGGAAGCTTCCCGGACCCCGCTTGGACATTCCGGTCCTCGGAAGTTCCGGCCGTCTCAGAAGTTCTGGCCTGAACAGAAACTTGGCACTAGAATTTTCAGATTAATGTGAGAAGGTAAGTTGATTCCCCGGGTGTTTTTATGACGCACCCCCTCTTAATTGTGCGGCTGCCCTAAGGACTCAAGAAATAAGAAAACTTTAAGGTACTCTTCTTTTCTTGAGCGCACCGCTTTTCCTTTTTTCAATAAGAGAGGAAATAACCATCCATGCTTCACTTTTAGCTTAATCGGGGTTGTTAACACTTAGAGCATGTGGTTAGAAACACAAATGAAGTTGTCATCAATGTCAAAAAGACACTTTAGTGCAATATCGCACATTCAACCGAGTTGTTCCACTCGGTCACACCGACAGGGTCGGGATATATAAACCCACGGGTGAGATTTTGGAAATTTCTTCAAAACCTCTCAGCCCGCACGAATCCTGCTTTGCCGCCTCGGGTCTCCGGATCGTCTTCTCACCGCTAGCGACCTCCCGCCGCTAGTTTCCATCACCGTCAACGGATTTCTGCCCCTCTATTGCCCCCGTAGCGAACTCCGCCGAATTAGGGTACGAGTTCGATCCTTTGTGCTATTCTTTTAACTTCGATTCGTAGCATATTACTTTGCCATGATCGTGACCACGTATGCAAACACTCTATCCACTGAAAACTTCCTTTAGATTAGATTGGATTTGAAAATTTAGGGTTAGATCTCCGCCGGACTCATCTCGGACCGACCAAATTGTAGAAATCGGTCTCACCGATTTGGCTTAGGCCATAGCACATGCATTTTCGGTCTGACCGAAAATTGCAAATCGCTGTGACCGAGTTCGATTCTTTGTGAAACCCTAGCAGTCTCGGTGCCACCGAACTGTGACTCGGTCTGACCGAGTTCACTAGTTTAGGTTCCAAAAGTTGCTTCGGCATCACCGAGTTTACAAATTGGTAGCTCCGAAATGCTTTCTGTGAAGAACTAAAACTAATTTTTAAGCCATCTATTTTGCAAAACTCTACACTTTGTGATGCTCATCCACTCTACCTCATCTATATCTATTCACAGGGTCTGTTGTCAGTAAGTTTGCAGAGATGTCTGACCAGAGTGACAGCCAGAACAGGTCTGAAGAACAAGTGAAATTGAGTGAGGGCACTAGTCCCTCTAGTACTTCTGATGATGGCAGCAGGAGCACACCAAGCAACTTGCCCAAAGCAGCCACCAGGTCAAGGAAGAAGAAAACCTCAAATTCTGAAGATGAGGACTATGTAGCTGTTGAGGAGGAAGTCAGCTCCAAGAAGGAGCTGAAGAAGGAATATGGCACAGTTGGATCAACTAAGCCTGGCTTGCACAAGAAGTGTTGGAAATATGCCCTAGAGGCAATAATAAATTAGTTATTATTATATTTCCTTGTTCATGATAATCATTTATTATCCATGCTAGAATTGTATTGATAGGAAACTCAGATACATGTGTGGATACATAGACAACACCATGTCCCTAGTAAGCCTCTAGTTGACTAGCTCGTTGATTAATAGATGGTTACGGTTTCCTGACCATGGACATTGGATGTCGTTGATAACGGGATCACATCATTAGGAGAATGATGTGATGGACAAGACCCAATCCTAAGCCTAGCACAAGATCGTGTAGTTTGTTTGCTAAAGCTTTTCTAATGTCAAGTATCATTTCCTTAGACCGAGAGATTGTGCAACTCCCGGATACTGTAGGAATGCTTTGGGTGTACCAAACGTCACAACGTAACTGGGTGGCTATAAAGGTGCACTGCGGGTATCTCCGAAAGTGTCTGTTGGGTTGGCACGAATCGAGACTGGGATTTGTCACTCCATGTAACGGAGAGGTATCTCTGGGCCCACTCGGTAGGACATCATCATAATGTGCACAATGTGACCAAGGAGTTGATCACGGGATGATGTGTTATGGAACGAGTAAAGAGACTTGCCGGTAACGAGATTGAATGAGGTATCGGGATACCGACGATCGAATCTCGGGCAAGTATCTTACCGATAGACAAAGGGAATTGAATATGGGATTGATTGAATCCTCGACATCGTGGTTCATCCGATGAGATCATCGTGGAACATGTGGGAGCCAACATGGGTATCCATATCCAGCTGTTGGTTATTGGCCGGAGAGTTGTCTCAGTCATGTCTGCATGGTTCCCGAACCCGTAGGGTCTACACACTTAAGGTTCGGTGACGCTACGGTTGTAGAGATATTAGTATGCGGTAAACCGAAAGTTGTTCGGAGTCCCGGATGAGATTCCGGACGTCACGAGGAGTTCCGAAATGGTCCGGAGGTAAAGATTTGTATATAGGAAGTCCAGTTTCGGCCACCAGGACAGTTTCGGGGTCATCGATATTGTACCGGGACCACCGGAAGGGTCCCGGGGGTCCACCGGGTGGGGCCACCTATCACGGAGGGCCCCATGGGCTGAAGGGATGTGGGAACCAGCCCCTGGTGGGCTGGTGCGCCCCCTTTGGGCCTCCCATGCGCCTAGGGTTGGAAACCCTAAGGGGTGGGGGCGCCTCCACTTGGCTTGGAGGCCAAGCCACCCCTAGGGCTGCCGCCCCCTCCCTAGATGGGATCTACAAGGGGCCGGCACCCCCCCTAGGCCCCTATATATAGTGGAGGGGAGGGAGGGCAGCCCCACCTGAAGCCCTGGCGCCTCCCTCCCTCCTGTGACACCTCTTCCTCCCCGCTTGTGCTTGGCGAAGCCCTGCCGGGATCCCGCTACTTCCACCACCACGTTGTCGTGCTGCTGGATCTCCGTAAACTTCTCCTCCCCCCTTGCTGGATCAAGAAGGAGGAGACGTCTCCGCTCCGTACGTGTGTTGAACGCGGAGGTGCCATCTGTTCGGCACTAGGATCATCGGTGGTTTGGATCACGACGAGTACGACTCCATCAACCCCGTTCTCTTGAACGCTTCCGCTTAGCGATCTACAAGGGTATGTATATGCACTCCCCTTCTCTCTCGTTGCTAGTCTCTCCATAGATTGATCTTGGTGACACGTAGGAAAATTTTGAACTTCTACTATGATCCCCAACAGTGGCATCATGAGCTAGGTCTATGCGTAGTTTCTATGCACGAGTAGAACACAAAGTAGTTGTGGGCGATGATTTGTTCAATTTGCTTGCCGTTACTAGTCTTATCTTGATTCAGCTGCATTGTGGGATGAAGCGGCCCGGACCGACCTTACACGTACGCTTACGTGAGACTGGTTCCACCGACTGACATGCACTTGATGCATAAGGTGGCTGGCGGGTGTCTGTCTCTCCCACTTTAGTCGGATCGGATTCGATGAAAAGGGTCCTTATGAAGGGTAAATAGCAATTGGCATATCACCGTTGTGATTTTGCGTAGGTAAGAAACGTTCTTGCTAGAAACCCATAGCAGCCACATAAAACATGCAACAACAATTAGAGGACGTCTAACTTGTTTTTGCAGGGTATGCTATGTGATGTGATATGGCCAAAAGGATGTGATGAATGATATATGTGATGTATGAGATTGATCATGTTCTTGTAATAGGAATCACGACTTGCAATGTCGATGAGTATGACAACCGGCAGGAGCCATAGGAGTTGTCTTAATTTATTTTATGACCTGCTGTGTCAATGAAAACGCCATGTAATTACTTTACTTTATTGCTAACCATTAGCCATAGTAGTAGAAGTAATAGTTGGCAAGGCAACTTCATGAAGACACGATGATGGAGATCATGATGATGGAGATCATGGTGTCATGCCGGTGACGAATGGTGATCATGCCGTGCCTCGAAGATGGAGATCAAAAGGCACAAGATGATATTGGCCATAATCATGTCACTTTATGATTTGCATGTGATGTTTGTCATGTTTACATCTTATTTGCTTAGAACGACGGTAGCATAAATAAGATGATCCCTCGCTGAAATTTCAAGAAAAGTGTTCCCCCTAACTGTGCACCGTTGCGAAGGTTCGTTGTTTCGAAGCACCATGTGATGATCGGGTGTGATAGATTCTAACGTTCGCATACAACGGGTATAAGCCAGATTTACACATGCGAAACACTTAGGTTGACTTGACGAGCCTAGCATGTACAGACATGGCCTCGGAACACGGAAGACCGAAAGGTCGAACATGAGTCGTATAGTGGATACGATCAACATGAAGATTTTCACCGATGATGACTAGTCCGTCTCACGTGATGATCGGACACGGCCTAGTTGACTCGGATCATGTATCACTTAGATGACTAGAGGGATGTCTATCTAAGTGGGAGTTCATTGAATAATTTGATTAGATGAACTTAATTATCATGAACATAGTCAAAAGGTCTTTGTAAATTATGTTGTAGCTCACGCTTTGGTTCTACTGTTTTAGATATGTTCCTAGAGAAAATTTAGTTGAGAGTTGACAGTAGCAATTATGTGGATTGGGTGCGTGAACTGAGGATTGTCCTCATTGCTGCACAGAAGGGCTATGTCCTTAATGCACCGCTCAGTGCGTTGAACCTCAAGTGTCGTCTGTAGATGTTGGGACACATCTGACATACACGTTTTGATGACTACGTGATAGTTCAGTGCGTAATACTAACGGTTTAGAATTGTGGCACCAAAGACGTTTTTGAAACGTCGCAGAACATATGAGATGTTCCAAAGACTGAAATTGGGATTTCAGGCTAGTGCCCACGTCAAGAGGTATGAGACCTCTGACAAGTTTCTTAATACTGCAAACTAAGGGAGAAAAGCTCAATCGTTGAGCATGTGCTCAGATTGTCTGAGTACTACAATCGCTTGAATCGAGTGGGAGTTAATCTTCCAGATGAGATAGTGATAGTTCTCCATAGTCACTGCCACCAAGCTATTAGAGCTTCGTGATGAACTATAACATATCAGGGATAGACATGATGATCCTTGAGCAACTCGCGATGTTTGACACTGCGAAAGTAGAAATCAAGTAGGAGCATCAATTGTTGATGGTTAAACCACTAGTTTCAAGAAGGGCAAGGGAAAGAAGGGATACTTCATGAGACGGCAAATCAGTTGCTACTCTAGTGAAGAAACCCAAGGTTGAACCAAACCCGAGACTAAGTGCTTCTATAATGAGGGGAACGGTCACTGAAGCAGAACTACCCTAGATACTTGGTAGATGAGAAGGCTGGCAAGGTCGACAGAAGTATTTTGGATATACGTTATATTAATGTGTACTTTACTAGTACTCCTAGTAGCACCAGGGTATTAAAATACCGGTTCAGTTGCTAAGTGTTAGTAACTCGAAATAAAAGGCTACGGAATAAACGGAGACTAGCTGAAGGTGAGATGACGATATGTGTTGGAAGTGTTTCCAAGGTTGATATGATCAAGCATCGCATTCTCCCTCTACCATCGAGATTGGTGTTAAAACTAAATAATTGTTATTTGGTGTTTGTGTTGAGCATAGACATGATTGGATTATGTTTATCGCAATACGGTTATTCAAAAAGAGAGAGATAATGGTTACTCTGTTTATTTGAATAATACCTTCAATGGTCTTGCACCTAAAATGAATGGTTCATTGAATCTCGATCGTAGTGATACACATGTTCATGCCAAAAGATATAAGATAGTAATGATAGTACCACATACTTGTGGCACTGCCATTTGAGTCATATTGGTATAAAACGCATGAAGAAGCTCCATGTTGATGGATCTTTGGACTCACTCGTTTTTGAAAAGATTGAGACATGCGAACCATGTCTATTGGTAGATATGCATGAAGAAACTCCATGCAGATGGATCGTTTGGACTCACTTGATTTTGAATCACTTGAGACATGCAAATCATACCACATGGGCAAGATGACTGAAAGGCCTCGTTTTCAGTAAGATGGAACAAGAAAGCAACTTGTTGGAAGTAATACATTTTGATGTGTGCAGTCCAATGAGTGCTGAGGCACGCAGTGGATATCGTTATGTTCTTACTTCACAGATGATTTGAGTAGATGCTGAGTATATTTACTTGATGAAACACAAGTCTGAATTATTGAAAGGTTCAAGTAATTTCAGAGTGAAGTTGAAGATCGTCGTGACAAGATGATAAAATGTCTATGATATGATCATAGAGATGAATATCTGAGTTACGAGTTTGGCACACAATTAAGACATTGTGGAAATTGTTTCACAACTAATACCGCCTGGAACACCATAGTGTGATGGTGTGTCCGAACATCATAACTGCACCCTATTGGATATGGTGCATACCATGATGTCTCTTATCGAATTACCACTATCGTTTATGGGTTAGGCATTAGAGACAACCGACATTCACTTTAAATAGGGCACCACACAATTCCGTTGAGACGACACTTATGAACTATGGTTTAGAGAAACCTAAGCTGTCGTTTCTTAAAAGTTTGGGGCTGCGACGCTTATGTGAAAAAGTTTCAGGCTGATAAGCTCGAACCCAAAGCGGATAAATGCATCTTCATAGAATACCCAAAAATAGTTGGGTATACCTCCTATTTCAGATCCGGAAGCAAAAGTGATTGTTTCTAGAAACGGGTCCTTTCTCGAGGAAAAGTTTCTCTCGAAAGAATTGAGTGGGAGGATGGTGGAGACTTGATGAGGTTATTGAACCGTCACTTCAACTAGTGTGTAGCAGGGCACAGGAAGTTGTTCCTGTGGCACCTACACCAATTGAAGTGGAAGCTTATGATAGTGATCATGAAACTTCGGATCAAGTCACTACCAAACCTCATAGGTCGACAAGGATGCGTACTACTTCAGAGAGGTACGTAATCCTGTCTTGGAAGTCATGTTGCTAGACAACAATGAACCTACGAGCTATGGAGAAGCGATGGTGGGCCCGGATTCCGACGAATGGCTCGAGGCCATAAAATCCGAGAGAGGATCCATGTATAAAACAAAGTATAGACTTTGAAAGAACTACTTGATGGTCGTAAGGCTGTTGGGTGCAGATGGATTTTAAAAGGAAGACGGACAATGATGGTAAGTGTCACCATTAAGAAAGCTCGACTTGTCGTTAAAATGTTTCCCGACAAGTTCAAGGAGTTGACTACGATGAGACTTTCTCACTCGTAGCGATGCTAAGAGTTTGTTGGAATTATGTTAGCAGTTACTGCATTATTTATGAAATCTTGCAGATAGGATGTCAAAACATTGTTTCCTCGAATTTTTCTTGAGGAAAGGTTGTATGTGATACAACCAGAAGGTTTTGTCAATCCTGAAAGATGCTAACAAGTATGCAAAGCTCCAGCAATCCTTCTAAGGACTGGAGTAAGCATCTCAGAATTGGAATGTACGCTTTGATGAGATGATCAAAGATTTTGGGTTTATACAAAGTTTATGAGAAACTTGTATTTCCAAAGAAGTGAGTGGGAGCACTATAGAATTTTTGATGAGTATATGTTGTTAACATATTGTTGATCAGAAATGATGTAGAATTTCTGGAAAGCATGCAGGGTTATTTGAAAAGTATTTTTCAATGGAAAACCTGGATTAAGCTACTTGAACATTGAGCATCAAGATCTATAAGGATAGATCAAAAACGCTTAATGGTACTTTCAAATGAATACATACCGTGACAAGATTTTGAAGGAGTTCAAAATAGATCGGCAAAGAAGGAGTTCTTGGCTGTGTTATAAGGTATGGGTATTGAGTAAGACTCAAGACCTGACCACGGCAGAATAGAGAGAAAGGACGAAGGTCGTCCCCTATGCTTTAGACGTAGGCTCTAAAGTATGCTATGTTGTGTACCGCACCTGAAGTGTGCCAAGCCATGAGTCAGTCAAGGGGTACAAGTGTGATCTAGGAATGGATCACAGGACAACGGTCAAGGTTATCCTTAGTAACTAGTGGACTAAGGAATTTTCTCGATTATGGAGGTGGTAAAAGAGTTCGTCGTAAAGGGTTACGCCGATGCTATCTTTGACACTAATCTGGATGATTCTGAGTAGTAAACCGGATTTGTATAGTAAAACAGTTATTTGGAATAGCTCCAAATAGAGCGTGGTAGCTGCATCTACAAGATGACATAGAGATTTGTAAAGCAAACACGGATCTGAAAGGTTCAGACCCGTTGACTATAACATCTCTCACAAGCATAAAATGATCAAACCCAGAACTCATTGAGTGTTAATCACATGGTAATGTGAACTAGATTATTGACTCTAGTAAACTATTTGGGTGTTAGTCACTGGGGATGTGACCTTGAGTGTTAATCACATAGCGATGTGAACTGGATTATTGACTCTAGTGCAAGTGGGAGACTGTTGGAAATATGCCCTAGAGGCAATAATAAATTAGTTATTATTATATTTCCTTGTTCATGATAATCGTTTATTATCCATGCTAGAATTGTATTGATAGGAAACTCAGATACATGTGTGGATACATAGACAACACCATGTCCCTAGTAAGCCTCTAGTTGACTAGCTCGTTGATCAATAGATGGTTACGGTTTCCTGACCATGGACATTGGATGTCGTTGATAACGGGATCACATCATTAGGAGAATGATGTGATGGACAAGACCCAATCCTAAGCCTAGCACAAGATCGTGTAGTTTCGTATGCTAAAGCTTTTCTAATGTCAAGTATCATTTCCTTAGACCATGAGATTGTGCAACTCCCGGATACCGTAGGAATGCTTTGGTGTACCAAACGTCACAACGTAACTGGGTGGCTATAAAGGTGCACTGCGGGTATCTCCGAAAGTGTCTGTTGGGTTGGCACGAATCGAGACTGGGATTTGTCACTCCGTGTAACGGAGAGGTATCTCTGGGCCCACTCGGTAGGACATCATCATAATGTGCACAATGTGACCAAGGAGTTGATCACGGGATGATGTGTTACGGAACGAGTAAAGAGACTTGCCGGTAACGAGATTGAACAAGGTATCGGGATACCGATGATCGAATCTCGGGCAAGTATCATACCGATAGACAAAGGGAATTGAATACGGGATTGATTGAATCCTCGACATCGTGGTTCATCCGATGAGATCATCGTGGAACATGTGGGAGCCAACATGGGTATCCAGATCCCGCTGTTGGTTATTGGCCGGAGAGTTGTCTCGGTCATGTCTGCATGGTTCCCGAACCCGTAGGGTCTACACACTTAAGGTTCGGTGACGCTAGGGTTGTAGAGATATTAGTATGCGGTACCGAAAGTTGTTCGGAGTCCCGGATGAGATCCCGGACGTCACGAGGAGTTCCGGAATGGTCCGGAGGTAAAGATTTGTATATAGGAAGTCCAGTTTCGGCCACCGGGAAAGTTTCGGGGGTCATCGGTATTGTACCGGGACCACCGGAAGGGTCCCGGGGGTCCACCGGGTGGGGCCACCTATCCCGGAGGGCCCCATGGGCTGAAGGGACGTGGGAACCAGCCCCTGGTGGGCTGGTGTGCCCCCCTTGGGCCTCCCATGCGCCTAGGGTTGGAAACCCTAAGGGGTGGGGGCGCCTCCACTTGGCTTGGAGGCCAAGCCACCCCTAGGGCTGCCGCCCCTCCCTAGATGGGATCTACAAGGGGCCGGCCCCCTAGGCCCCTATATATAGTGGAGGGGAGGGAGGGCAGCCGCACCTGAAGCCCTGGCGCCTCCCTCCCTCCCGTGACACCTCTTCCTCCCCGCTTGTGCTTGGCGAAGCCCTGCCGGGATCCCGCTACTTCCACCACCACGCCGTCGTGCTGCTGGATCTCCATCAACTTCTCCTCCCCCCTTGCTGGATCAAGAAGGAGGAGACGTCTCCGCTCCGTACGTGTGTTGAACGCGGAGGTGCCGTCTGTTCGGCGCTAGGATCATCGGTGATTTGGATCACGACGAGTACGACTCCATCAACCCCGTTCTCTTGAACGCTTCCGCTTAGCGATCTACAAGGGTATGTAGATGCACTCCCCTTCTCTCCTCGTTGCTAGTCTCTCCATAGATTGATCTTGGTGACACGTAGGAAAATTTTGAATTTCTGCTACGATCCCCAACAAGAATCCCTGCCAAGAGGGTGACCCACCTTAAAGGTGAGAGCCTCAACTGCTAAAACCTCCAAGCCAACTGAAGAGGTTGTTGGAGAAGGAAAGAAGAGGAAGGAAAGGGTCAAGAAGACCACTGCCAGAGTTCTTGGTAGATCCTCCATTATGAGAGATCCAGAAGAAGAGGAGGAGGAAGAGGATGCTGCACCAGCTCCCAAGTCTGAGAAGCTTATGGGAGATGCAATTAAGTCAGGGGCTACTCCATCTAAGCCCAAATATGCTCCCAAGGATGCTACTCAGAAACCTTCCAAACCCAAGAGGAATACCAGGAGTATACCTGCTGAGGAAAAGAACAAGGCCCCAGTGCCTGAAACTGAAGAAGAGGATGATGAATCCCATGTTTTGAGGAAGTTGAAGCCCAAAATTCCTGACCACAATGATGCTCATCCAGTTGCCGAGGACATGCACATCAAGAAAGATGCAGGACTGGGATTGTGGAGACAGTCTGATCCCTATGCTATTAGGAGGAGGACTGCAGTTTACTACAGGTTCCATACAAAGGAACAACAATACTTCTATGAGAAAATTTTGCTTAACAAGAAGCCCATTGTATGTGACATGAAATGGGTCGATTGGGAATATATCAAGGAAAATGAAGATCACTTCCCAAGAGTTTATGACAGCTTTAAGGCATGTGGAGTAGATGAATTCGTTAGAGAAAAGCTCACAAAATGGAATGATGAGCTGACCATGTAGTTTTACTCCACTGCCCACTTCTATCCAGATGGAAGGATAGTATGGATGTCTGAAGGTACCAGGTACCAATCCACAGTTGAGGAGTGGTCCAAGCTAATCAATGCCCCCGAAGAACATGAATATGACTTGGATGTGTATGCCACCAAGAAGAAAGACCACAACTCCATGGCAAACATGTACAAAGAGATCCCTGATAAGGCTTTGGAAACACACAAGCTTGGATCTGTACACTTCTTGTTGTCTGGTCTGCCCACTATTAACTGGATCTTAAGGCACACATTGCTATCCAAGTCAAGAGATCACAAGATGATCAGAGGACACTCCATGAACATGCTGCAAATTTTTGATGTCCCTCAGAAGTTCATAGTTATGAGCTTGATTGTATAAATGATCAAGAGGACTGCTGCTGATCAAAAGATGAGTTGTGGGTATGGTCCACATATTCAGGAGCTCATCAATTCTAATATGGGCACATGAATTTATTTGCTACACAAGGAGCATCTACCCTTACATCCTGAATTTGAAGATAACACTGTTGTGATAAATGAGGATGAACCATCATCAGCTCAAGTCCAGGAGAAGAGAGCCAAGGCAAAGGCTGAGAAAGCTGCCAAGATGCCCAGTATTGAAGAGGCGTCTCAAGTTTTCCTGAAGAGAAAGCAAGATCAATTAGGCTATCTGATTCAAGCTACACTGAGGATTGAGAAGGGCTTGGAAACCCTGACTCAGAATCAGGAGAGCCTGGAGAGGATTGTGGAGACAAAATTCTATGATCTTGACCTGAAGGTAACTGAGATTCAGACTGCAGTTGAGCAGCTTCAGGAGGAAGCAGAGGAGAGGAGAGGAAAGGCAACTACTGATGCTTTTCAGCGTGTGCCACGAGGTCCGAGGTCTGCTGCAGTGCCAGTTTCAGATGCTAGAGCTACAGTGTCAGCACCAGCAGCTACAGCTCCAGTGCCACCTCCAGCACCCACTCCACCAGCTCCAACTACATCGATGATGCCTTCGTCCTTGGAGTTCTCTCTACACCACCTCCCGAAGACCAAGCCTGAGAGACGCATAGCACTATGCATTTTCAAACTTTTTGGTAACTTGTTGCCAAAGGGGGAGAAATATGTATAGATCATAGGCTTCGAGAGAGAGTGTCTTGCTTTTTATCTCTCTTGTCTTTGGTTGAACTTTATTGTGTTTGTGTGAGATACTTTATGTTTGTGTGAGATACTTTGTTTGATCATGTGGATTGATCATTTGCTACCTTAATGCTTGTTTGAATGATACTATCTTTTATATCTCATATATGATCATTCACTTGCTTGGTGATGAGTGCATGCTTTTAGTTTCTATCATTTTGAGCGCTCCACCAAGATGTATGTGACATGGAAGAGTAACCCATGATCCTAATCGATTGTGCATTTGCATTCAAAAGCAAATCTTAAATAATGCACAAATTTAGGGGGAGCTCTTGCTTATCACATACTTCTCAAAGCGACGATGTTTTTCAATCTTATTTATCATTTGTCGAAGCTTTGATCTATATGTTGTCATCAATTACCAAAAAGGGGGAGATTGAAAGTGCAACTATCCCTGGGTGGTTTTGGTAATTCTAACAACATATAGCTCATTGAGCTAATGCTATTTCAAGATAAAATATTTCAGGAAAGCTCAATGATTGGCATGGCATGGATTAGAAAGTGGACCCTCAAAATGCTAAGGACAAAAGATTGGCTCAAGCTCAAAGCACAAGACTCTACATTTCTTTTAGTGATCCAAGATCACATTGAGTCCATAGGAAAAGCCAATACTATTAAAAGGGGTGAGGTGTTGCTTAATGAGTTACTTGCTCAAAATGCTTAGTGATATGCTCCAAAAACCCTCAACTACTTTCTCATATCCACATATGTCCCAAACCAAAAGTCAAACTCGGCCCCACCGAAATCTTCTATCCGGCGCCACCGAGTTCACTTGACATAGCCACTGCCAAAACCCTAGTCATTCGGTCTCACCGAGATGGGATTGCAAACTCTCTGTTTCCCTTCGTAACGTTTCGGTCTAACCGAGATGAGCGATCGGTCCCACCGAGATTGCAATGCAAACTCTCTGTTTCCCCTTTCGTAACGTTTCGGTCTAACCGAGATGAGCGAATCGGTCCCACCGAGTTTGCCTGACCAACTCTCTGTTTGTCTATTACCAAAATCGGTCCCACCGAGTTTGTGTAATCGGTCTCACCGAGATTACGTTATGCCCTAACCCTAATGGAATCGGTCCCACCGAGTTGACATGTCGGTCCCACCGAAAATCCTAACGTTCACATTTTGAACTAAATCGGTCTGACCGAGTTTATGATTCGGTCCCACCGAGTTTGGTGATTTGTGTGTAACGGTTAGATTTTGTGTGGAGGCTATATATACCCCTCCACCCACTCTTCATTCATGGAGAGAGCCATCAGAATATGCCTACACTTCCAACATACATTTTCTGAGAGAGAACCACCTACACTTGTGTTGAGGTCAAGATATTCCATTCCAACCACATAAATCTTGATCTCTAGCCTTCCCCAAGTTGCTTTCCACTCAAATCATCTTTCTACCAAATCCAATCCTATGAGAGAGAGTTGAGTGTTGGGGAGACTATCATTTGAAGCACAAGAGCAAGGAGTTCATCATCAACACACCATCTATTACCTTTTGGAGAGTGGTGTCTCCTAGATTGGTTAGGTGTCACTTGGGAGCCTCCGTCAAGATTGTGGAGTTGAACCAAGGAGTTTGTACGGGCAAGGAGATCGCCTACTTCGTGAAGATCTACCCTAGTGAGGCAAGTCCTTCGTGGGCGATGGCCATGGTGGGATAGACAAGGTTGCTTCTTCGTGGACCCTTCATGGGTGGAGCCCTCCGTGGACTCGCGCAACTTTACCCTTCGTGGGTTGAAGTCTCCATCAACGTGGATGTAGATAGCACCACCTATCGGAACCACGCCAAAAATCTCCGTGTCTACATTGCGTTTGCTCCTCCAAACTCCTCCCTTTACCTTCATATGCAATTGTTTTACATTCCGCTGCTATACTCTTAGAATTGCATGTGTAGGTTGATTACTTCAATTGTGCTAAGTTGCTAAAATCTGCCAAGACTTAAAATTGGGAAAAGGCTAGATTTTTATTTGGTCAATAGTCTAATCACCCCCCCCTCTAGACATACTTTCGATCCTACACCTTCGTCTGTCGCGACCACCAGCGCATCGTCCTCGGAGGCAAAGGCCTCGACCAGCGCGTCCACATTGTCCTCCACCCACCGCGCCAGGTCGCCCCGGATGGCCTCCGGTACTGGGGCAATGGCTGCGTCGAAGTCGAAGCTAGGATAGGTGTTCTGGAGATAGCTGAAGATGCGGGAGAACGCGCGCCCGAGTAGGCTGCGGCTCCTCTCTTCAACGAGTCGGCTGGCTCTCTCGGAATGACTCTCCAGGCGCGTCATCACGTTGGTGAATAAGTGGAGGTGACTGGCGTAGTCATCCACGTGGGGATGAGGGGCATCTTCATTGCAGATGTGGCCCAGCACGATGTTGGCCCTGTTCCTGAGGCCCTGGAGCATGGGGGCGTGCACGCGCTCCAGTGTCCGCCGCTGAAGCACTTCCTCCCTATTCTGTCGCATGATGGACTCGGCATTAGCACCGTTGCTGAAGAGGGAGCAGCTCGGCGCGGGCGGAGGCCAGTTCGGCCTGCGCCGAACCAGGGCGGCTGCGGGCCTCCTCGCGCCGCTCCACCTCGCAACCTGGACTTGAGGGCAGCAGTCCTACCTGCAGCCTCAACCTCTACGAGCTTCAACTTCAGGTCAAGTCTACCCTCAAGACTCGCGCGAGCCTCGGCCACCCAGTGATCGACCTCCTCCTGGGCCCTGGCCTCGCGTGCGCTAACGACATCTTCCGCTTGGGCGACTTGACGCTCCCTCGTCTCTAGTCGCTCAAGCTCAAGGCTGCGCTCCATGGCTTCCAGCGCCAACGCTTCCGGATCTCTTCCTCTTTGACGGGTGTCCCCCTCATCGATGCCAACACAGCTTTGCGCACCTCCACTTGCTGCTCCAAGGAGGCGCTCCAGGCTTGGAGCTCCCGCGAGCATTTCTCTGCTATCTCGCGGTGGTGGCCAGCTTCCCGAGCTTCTTCCAAGGCTCGGGAGCAGGCCTCGCGCGAGGTCACAAGGGATGCCTCAGCCTTCGCATTATCAATCTCACGCTGGTGGCACGTGAGGTTGATGGCCACCTTCAACTTGTGTTGCTCCTCCATTAGCCGGAGACCCTCGGCCACAAGGCGTGCATCGACCTCCGCGAGTTCTTCACCGAGCTGGATCATCGCGCCCATCGCATCCCGAAAGAGCTCGTGGCAGACGACACTCCACTTGTGCGCTGATCTAAGCATGCTACCGACTCCGTCCTCCACCGAGGGGGACGTGGACGGGGCCCGAAGCGGCTTGCCCCCTTTCAGCAAGGGCAAGGGGCTGGCCCCCGCCCGGCTGCCAGCCAAGCCTCGCGAGGGGCCCAGATGAGTGGAGACTCGTCGCTAGAAGAAGACCCCAGGATCAAAGCCAACCAGCCGCCGTCCACGATCAGAGGAGGGGGCCTTGGCACACTGGCCGCGCTCCAAGCAAGGCGGCAAGGGGGAGATGGTGAAGGCATGAGCTCAAGGCGCCCCGCTGGCAGGCTCGCTCCTCCGGCGGACCCCGCGCCAAGGGCGGTGTGCGGGCTTGGGGCGCTCGAAGCTGGCGGGGGAGACGAAGCAAGGGGGATGCCCCTCGGGAGGCCCCCCGGCCTTGGGGGAGGGGACCCTGGCGAACCATTGTTAGGAAGGGAGCGGCGCACAAGGAATGACAGAGACAAGGTACTTACTCATCAATGGTGATGTACTTCCTCTGCTTCAACGGCCCGAAGGCGCCACGACTGCAGCTTGGGGATCTCTTCCTCTTGCGGAGCTCCTCGAAGTCCACGCGAAGCTAGCCGAAGCGTTGGATGTGGCGACCATCACGGGGTGCGACTAGAGTAGCACCCAAGGAGACCGCCTCAGGAGCGCCAAGCTGGGGGAAGCTATCGGGCTCCGCCTCGCGACGACCTGACGAGTCTTCAGGAGCTTCGACCTCAGAAGCAGTGGACTGAGTCGCCCCTGCGGCTGCCGCCCCAATGTGGGGATCACGGGTTCCCGAGGATGACGCCTCGGGATCCTCAGGCAGCATCGACACATCGGCACCCGCGCCCCCGGCCTCCGACGGTACTTGCCTCCCAGCGTCCACTCTTGGGGAAAGATCGGGGCTGGTGGCAGGGAGAGGAACCACGATGATGGGGTTCTCACGGGGCCCCACGAGGCCGACTGGACGCAACCCCCACTCATCGAAGGAGGGCATCTACTCCACGAATGTCACCTTATTCAAGCAGCAGTACAGAAGGCAACTCTTCCTTGGCATGTCGTCTGGCAACGGGACACCCGTCAGGACCTCGAGCACCGTTCGCCATGCCTCAAGGGGGAGCCCGGACTCCTGAAGTCTCATGTGGTCCTTGCTGTTGAACAAGGCCCACATCGGTCAAGAGTGACGCTGAAGCGGAGCAATTCGGCGCCGGACGAACTCCTTCACCACCATACGTGCAATCACGTCAAGGTCTTTGAGCCTCTTCAGCCTGAGCCAGAAGGGGACAAGGCGCGAATCGGCGAGCCTTTGGTGGCACCAACCGAAGTTAGGAATGGCGAGCGCCGACACAGAAGAGAGCAGGGGGTTGAGCACTCCGACATCAACAAATACCCACCGTGTCCGAAACTCGCTCATGGATGGTGGGAGCTCGAAGTCAATCCCTGCGCCGGCCGTCGCCGCCACAGCCTAAAAGCTCAGGCATCCTGAGCTCTATCGGGGATCAATCAGGTGCAACGAGAAGAAGTGGCAGAGAAGGGCCACGGAAGGAGCAATGCCTACCATGGCCTCGTAAACAAAGGCGAAACGGCGAGAAGGGTCACGGATTGGGGATCAAGGTGCAGCATGTGGATCTGATAATGGGCAAGCACTGCGTTGAAGAAGGCGGAGAAAGGAGGAACCAAGCCAGCCCAAAGGGCGTCGATGAAGAACGGGACCTCGGTGGCCGTCCGGTCGACACGAGCTCGAGACGCAGGCCAAGCCACTGTCCCTCCCCACTCATTGAAGCTAGAGGCGAGCATGGGGTGCACCTTGTCCATGGCCTCTTGGTTGAGCACCAGCGACCTGCCAACAGCGGGCTCAATGGCAGGAGGTAGTTCGGCGGAGGACAGGGGCTTCTTCCCTTTATCCGTCTGATCCGGCGCCATGGCGATGGGAGAGCGGAGCTCAGATCGGATTGGGAGAAGGGGCTAAACTTCAAGGGAGCGAAAGAATTGGGGGAATGCGCCGCAACAATGAGAGGGAAACCGTGTAGACCGCGGTGGCCGCCTAGCTAGGCGGGCACCAATGCTACGTGGGAAAGCGGAGACGCCCACGCCCAATCAACCGCCACACGTCAACCGAGGCCGCAGGATGATGGGGCCCGCGGCGCTCCGCACTTGTCCTTTGGCTTCGCCTCGAAGCCAAGCCCAAGCGCGCCTTGGGCCCGGGGGCTACTGTCGGTGTTTTGGGAACGGGGGTCCCCAGACTTGCCTGCCTGCGGCCCACGGCGTGGCTCTGCGAGTGGGCCCATACGGCCCATCATCACCAGCAAGGACTCAAGACCCTTGTGAGGGGCCAAGCCTCGCGAGGCGGACGACGCAAGACCTCCTCCGGAGCGACCTCACCATGCTGGCTCGCGAGGGGAGGAGAGATCAAGGCGAGGCAAACCTCACGAGGTTCTCATGACGTGAGCCATGACGACCAAGGCTAGGCGGGCGCCGGGCAGGCGCCAGCGTGCACAGTGTCCTTGTTTCCTCTTTGGTGCTAAGGGGGCAAGCACAGGCGAGGAGTTCCGAGGCATCAGGCAAAGGTTTCCATATAGGTGCAACGAGACCAAGACTGACGGTGTCCTGGACTAGGGGGTACTCAACACGTCATCTCCTGATCTGTTAGATTGGACCGAGGACCCCCATGGCCGTATACTCATGGACCGGTTCGGACAGCTGCCGCATATATGGAAGATTCCACAAGACTTGGTGATCAAGACAAAGGACTCCTCCCCACCGGCGTATTCGGCTAGGACTCTTGTCATCCTAGGCCTCTGCTGCATTATATAAACCGAGGCCAGGCTAGTCGATAGATAATAGACAACAATCATACCATAGGCTAGCTTCTAGGGTTTTAGCCTCTACGATCTCATGGTAGATCAACTCTTGTAATACTCATATCATCAATATCAATCAAGCAGGACGTAGGGTATTACCTCCATCAAGAGGGCCCGAACCTGGGTAAATATCGTGTCCCCTGCCTCCTGTTACCATCGATCCTAGACGCACAGTTCGGGACCCCCTACCCGAGATCCGCCGGTTTTGACACCGACAAAGACCAGCAGGAGAGCAAGACGGAGGTCACCGTGGAGCCCAAGACGGCGTCACCACCAGAGCCTTTGGCAGTCGAAGACTACTTTTGTCAGGATAAGTTGTACTAGTTGTCCCCTTTCAAATTGGCCGTTGTGGCATCCCTTCCTGCTCAATATTTGGGAAGAGGACCAGGGTCTCTATAAATAGGACTAGCCACCACGTTAGGAGGGAGACTCTTTTTGATCCTTACACCAGAGGAGAGACCTTCGATCCACACACCCCCAGTTCACCTAGCACAAGAACACCTCTCCTCAGGAGGCTGTTCTTCCCCATGTACTGTTCATCCTCAGCCCAAGAGGCAATCCACCACCACCACACTAGAGTAGGGTATTACACCACAACGGTGGCCCGAACCCGTATAAATCTTGTGTCTCATGTGTTGTGAGTTCGTGTGCCTAGCCTAGAGATTGCGAAGTGTATGAGGGCGTGATCGGTAAGAGGGAGATCTTTGCGCGCACCCCAGTGTTCGAACCTTAAGGGTTTTGCCGGAACCCGAAATCCGATAGAGGCAAACTTTAAAGGATTATGGTGTCATTTGTGACAAAGTGTCTCTTTGGTGTGACAATGAAAGTGCCATCAAGATTTCTCTCAACCATTTGCAACACTTCAAGACGAGGCATATTGAGATTCGGTATCACTTCATCCGGGATCACATTAAGCGAGGGGAGATCGAGCTCAACTATGTCAACACTCATGATAACCTTGCAGATATTTTCACGAAGCCCTTGGATGAATCAAGATTTCGCGAGTTAAGCCATGAGCTAAATATCATTGATTTGAGCAATGTGGCTTGAACCTTTGCACACCCCACCATACTCATCTTGATGTCTTGTTTAGGTGTAGCATGGACATAGGGGGAGTGTTGTTCTCTCAATGAACTTTCCCTCCCCCCATTGTGCATAAATTGATCAACTCTTTCACATTCACCTGTAGATGGTAATTGTGCTTCAAAGAAGAGTTTTGGTCATGGGCCCAAGGATAATTCTTCGCGGTGCCATCCCAATTGACTCAAACATAGGTGGCTCCGGCCACCGCCCTCTCCTTTCGAGAGGTTTTGGTTCATGTTTGGTCCTCTTTGTCCTTTTTGCCTTCGTTTTGGCCTTGTGTGTGTTTTGGTTGTGTCGTTTGTGCTCTTTTGCGTGTCTGGTTGCTCGAAGTGCGCATTGCAAAGGTCGTGTTTTATGTCTTCTCAAAACTTGCACTTCCTTGGGTGTACGGTACTACCATGGCTAGCAAAGGTACTACCACGGGAGGTGGCTGGCATCTGTGTGTGCGCAGCTGCAACCCCGGCACGGTACTACCGCTTCCACCATGGCAGTAATTTTTTACTGCCACTGGAAGAGCAGTACTACCGTGATGACCCGTGGTACTACCACACTGTCGCGAGCGCGTGGGGGTTAAGAGCGGGCAGGGGGAGTTCCAACTCCCCCATACCCATTCATCTCTTCCCCTCATTGCGTCTCTCCCTCTCCTGCCCAAGAACAGCGCCGGAGGACCTCGCCGGATCTCCTTCTCTGGCCACTCTCCTCGATTCCAACCGGTGGGATCAATCCCCACCTCGTCCTCTTGCCATGGACCCCGGTATCTCCCTTAGTCCCTCTCTCTTTGCCCCATTTTTGTGCTTCTAGGTTTTGGGAGATGCATGTGTAGTCCTTGTGATTTTTGTCTAAATCTTAGCAAGAGGAGATTGTAGGAGAGTGCTAGTGTAGTAAATATGCTATTTGGTGTGGTGCAACAGTGTAGTTTTGATCAACGGTAGTACCGATCTATATTTACGGATGTTTCTAGATCTGATCTTGCGAAGATCTGTTCCGTGCGGTACTACCACTCCTCTGGAGCGATACTACCGTCTGGCGTGCGGAAGTAAAAAATTACTTCTTCTCTAAGCATGGTACTACCGTGCCAACTTGGTGTAGTACTACCATGGCTAGAGCAGATGTAATTTTTTACGTCCACATCCTGGCCCGGTACTACCGTTGAGTAACAAATTACTTTGTTTTGTCCATCAAATCTCATTTCCACATGTTTCCTTTGGTGTTGGCCTTGGTCTTTGCAATAATCCTTCTCGCTCTTCTCGTGTGTTTGTGTTGTGTGTCATAGGTGGTGGCTCCGGTTCCAATGCCAGGCGCTCGAATCCCAGCCATGACATGAGCTCCAAGCGGCTGCGCAACCAAGAAGCTCCTGAGGGATCCAGTGCCCCACAACGCTATGTTAAGACCACAGCTAGCAAGTTCAAGGAGCCAAACATTGGCATGGATGAAATACCTCAAGCGGAGTTTTTGATTCGAAGGAAGCTCAACCCTTATGTCGGGCCTAGAGAGCTCTCAAGGGGAAATGACTTGTTCTGGACCAAGCAACAGAATCTCATCTACCTAGACGTGATCAAGGCCAAGCAGAACATCTATGTCCCAGTTCAGTGGATTGACATGGGACATCTGAAGAAGAACCAGGCATATTTTAGAGAGCCTCTGGATTTGGTGGAGCAGTTTGGTATTGAGGAGATCATCACTTTCCACCTTGACTTTGACCCGGAGCTTGTGGCTCAGTTCTTTGCTTCTGTCCACTTCCACACGGATGAGAAGCGGACCATGACTTGGATGAAAAATGGGAAGAGGATGACTGTTGAGTGGAAGGATTTCATGGAGCTGTTGCATGTTCGTGATGAATGGCTTGATGCTCCCGTTGGTGCCCGCCCACATGCCAACCCCGAGGATGCCAACAAGAGCAAGCTTCAACCTTTCTTGTTGAGAAGACCCGCCCCAGTGGCAAGAAGTCTTTTGTGCTGTACTCGTTTCTTGACATCATGCACCGGATCTTTCGCAACTCTCTGTTTCCTCACATAGGCGACAAGGACAAGGCGCACTCCTATCTCGTGGACATGATGCTCATGTGTGAGGAAGCCCGTCGTCATCAACCTGAACCACTTGATATCTCTCACATCATGTGGAGTGAGCTTCAGTTTGCTGTGTTCCACCATAAGGTGCCCATCTATGGACCTTACTTGTTCCTCTTGATCTCGAAGGCTTGGGAGAATCTCTTTCCGAGTTCCTTGCTCCCAACTGGATTCACCATGAGCCCATTAAGCTGCGTCAGAAGAATAAGTGGGCTAACACCACTACCCGGGCTGAGGCCAAAGCTGCTCGCATGGACGTTGATAAGGATGAGTTTGAGGAGGAGGAGGCTGAGGACAGTTCTGTGGGGTATTCACCTCCATCTACCGAGCCATCTTGGGCTAAGAAGCTCAAGGCCAAGATGAAGGCTCTGTTATGCATGCAGGCCAAGGGACAGTACAAAGCCCACATTTCTCAGAAGGAGAGTCACCAACGCGACAAGAGGATCTTAAGGAAGCTTGGCGAGGACGTCTTGAGCGGGTCAGAGAAGAACATCACCCCTGAGGCTGCCTGGATGGCGAAGCGGGGCTATCATTGGACTGAGTCGGATGGGCAGGCCATTCCTAATCTACGGGCCCGGGGTCTCTTTCTCATATTATTTGCCTTTGCAATCTACTTTTATTTTCAGATCTATTAATCCAAAAATTCTTTGCTGCATGTTATTTTATTTGCGATCTATTTATCCAATCCATTACAACCTTTTTCCCGTCACACACCAATTTCTGGCACCGTTACCTGAAAGGGATTGACAACCCCTTTAACATGTCGGGTTGCGAGGATTTGTTATCTGTGTGCAGGGGTTTTTACATTGTGTTGCTTGGTTCTCCTACTGGTTCAATAACCTTGGTTTCATATCTAAGGTAAATACCTACCGCCGATGTGCTGCATCATCCCTTACTCTTTGGGAAAATACCGATGTAGCTTCAAGCGACATCACGGAGGCTGCACGCATGGATGTTGATGAGGATGAGTTTGAGGAGGAGGAGACTGAGGACAGTTTTGAGGGGTATACACCTCCATCTACTGAGCCATCTTGGGCTAAGAATCTCAAGGCCAAGATGAAGTCTCTGTTCTGCATGCAGGCCAAGGGTCAGTACCGGGCCCATGTTGCTCAGAAGGAGAGTCGCCAGCGTGACAAGAGGATCTTGAGGAAGCCTGGCGAGCAAGTCTCGAGCAGTTTCGAGAAGAATATCACTCCTGAGGCTACCTGGATGACAAAGCAAGGATATCAGTGGGCTGGGTCAGAAGAGGAGTCCATTCCTGATGCTGAGATAGATGAGGAGATTGATGGGTGATCTCGTTAGTGGGAGCTACCACCTGTGTCGTAGGTGTCCTCTCTGCCTTTTTGGTGTCTCGATGCCAAAGGGGGAGAGAGTGTAGGATTTGCGAGTCTTGTGTCTTGTTGCTTTCGTTTCGTTGAACCTTCATTGCTTTGGTTTGTTGGTTTGTGTTGGTGTGCGTGTGAGACAAGGAGACCTATCCTATCATATGGTGTGAGACATATGCCCTCAAGCTTATCTTATTGTCTAGTATGTTTAGTAGATTGTGAGCTTTTGATTATCTTGTGCCCTTTACTTCATGCTCACTTACTTTACCTTGCATCCATGCTTAGTGTCACTTATATTGTTGCAAGGATTGCCTTGTCTATAAAATATAGGGGGATTGTTGATCCTAGCATGTGTGCCATGCAGTCCAAAGCATATCTATAGAGTGCACACATCTAGGGGGAGCCTGTCTATATTTTATAGATGTTGGGTTTGCTTATGTTCATTGTTATATCCTTATGTGCAAATCCCTTATTGTCATCTATCCACCAAAAAGGGGGAGATTGTAAGGGCATATTTCTCCCACTATGGTTTTGGTGATTGATGACAAGACATTCAGCGCCTCTCGGAGCCTATCAAAGATGGTGGTTCTCTACGTTTTCTTTTCGGTGGATTTGAGTCGTAGGAAAGCAGTACTATTAAGAGGGGTCCGCTTCAAAAATGTTAGGGTGGAATCATCACGTACACATCTGTTCCTTTGCACCACCTTTCCTTCGCTTCACTAGAGCACCGTTCCGTTTATCCTTGTCGTTGCAAGATGAAGGCCCCTAGTGCTATAGGTTCTATGGCGTGTGGTAGTACTGCTCAAGGGAGCAGTAGTACCGCAAGGGCATGCGGTAGTACCGCCCGGGCTTGCGGTAGTACCGCTCCTCGCGAGTGGTAGTACCGCTGCCTCTGGCCTAGAACGCTAGCGCGCGCGGAAGTAGGCATAGAAGTAATTTTTTACTTCCGCCCCTACGCGGTAGTACCGCTCCCTGCGAGCGGTAGTACCGTGCCAGATTTTCGCACGTCCCAAACTCAGCGGAAGTAGTCACGGACGAAATTTATTTAGTCCGTGCTTTTTCCCAGCCCAGTTGAGCCCTGCCCTGCAGTAGTACCGCATGGGCGCGCGGTAGCACCGCTCGTTGCCTAGTGCAACATGACCTCACCTATCTTCTACCGCACGAGCGGTAGTACCGCATCAAGGTGCGGTAGTACCATAGCGCCTTGCGGTAGTACCGCATCTAGCAGGTTGAGTAGGTGGGTAA
>NC_053023.1:609295123-609306765 GCF_003073215.2 Triticum urartu
CTCGGCAGACTTCAAGCGAAAACCGACGTGGGTGTAGACCACGACCTGACTAACCTCACAAGTCTCTAGTCCAGGTTTATCGCCTATTCAGGTTCCATCCACAAGGAAATCCGGCCGGGGTGTCCTCAACAGCCCCAAACGATGTGAACAGGGTTCCCGCGACACCAAACGGGTGACTCGGTACACCGTGCCACGGTGTATCTACCGCAACATAGCCCACCCCTAGGGTCAGCGCTACGCACGGCCGCCAACACATGTCCTACAAACACCAGAAACTAGTTGCAACTCCTGGACAGAGGCGAGAGGGGTCAGTAAGTCGAGCGGGGTCATATTTCAGGGCCCAATGTGTGGTAGTAGCTGAATCTTAAATCACGCATACAGATCTCAGTTCTTAGGGACGGCCTCAATGAAACAACCCACCATGTACTCCTACATGGCCTCTCATCGATACCTTTACCAAAACATGTTCAACGCATCACTCACATTACCGGCATAAGCATTTCACTCTAGCCCATCTCCCAGATGAACCAGACCTAACACAACTCTAAGCATAGCAGGCATAGCAAGGTAAGAATCACATACATGGCTCAATCAACTCCTACACATGCTAGTGGGTTTCATCTAGTTACTGTGGCAATGACAGGTCATGCAGAGGATAAGGGTTCAACTACCGTAGCACACAGCAGTTTGAATCGCGTTGTCTTAATGCAGTAAACAAGAGCAGAAGCGAGAACATGGGTTTGTATCGGAATGATCAATGGTTGCTTGCCTGATGGAGTGGTAGTGGGATACTGCCCTTCAGTTGGATACTCGTGAATACCCTCGGACGCAGAACCTACCACGAAGAACACATCGGAACACAATCAACACATGACGATATGCAACAATATGATGCATGCTATGACATGGCAATATGAATGTGTCTTGGCATAATGCAAGTTATAACAGAAAGGAATGAACTCATTTGAACCAAAGATTCAAATATTAGCTCATTAAACATGGCATTTATAGTGCATTTCCTTATTCTGCCTAAACAGCTAGGTAAACTTGTTTTGTCATGCATGAAACCATTACAGATGGATAGATTGAATTTTTCTGATAATTTTTCATATATAATTTATCTCATTTGGAGCTATGGTTGAATTTCTATGAATTTTTGAAGTTTGAACTATTTTCTGGAATTTCCTGAATAAGAGTAAATCCAGAAAATCAATTACTGCGTCAGCATTGCGTCAGGGTGACGTCAGCAGGTCAAAGGCGCCAGCCCAGGTCAAACCTGACTGGTGGGCCCCTTCTGTCAGCCTCTCAGCTAATTAGCAGAATTAGATTAACACTAATTAGTTGTCAGTGGGGCCTGGGCCCACATGTCAGTGACTGATTTAATTAAAATTAATTAAGACTAATCCTAATTTAGTTAGCAGACCGGCCCCACCTGTCATAGACTCAGGGGGGGTCTTCCTGGGCCCACCCAGGGGTCAAAGTGGGTCAACTCGCCGGCGGCTCGAGGCCCGAGATGGCAGGGGGCTTCGGATTTGGTCCTCCGGTGACCAAATCGACGGCGGAGACGTGCTACGCGTAGCTGGGGCTCGTGCGCATCTAGTGGGGAAAGTGGGAGGAGCTGGGGTGGAGCGAGCTCGCCGGAATCGAGCTCGTGGCGGCGGCCGGAGTTCGGGCGAGGTCGGAATCGACGCTACGGTGCACGGGAGGGAGAACTGGGGGTGGCTACAGGTTCCTGGTGCTGCACCGAGCACGGTGAGGCGCTCGGACGCGTGCTTACATGGCCGTAGCCACGACGGCGACATGGCCGTCGGCGAGGAGCGCTCGGGCTCGGAGGGAGCGGTGGCTACGAGGCATAATCGAGCACGGGAACTAGGGGGAAGGAAGAGGGGCTCACAGCGGAGTCGGAGAGGGGGTCAGCGGGCTCGGGGAGGTCCTGGCGGCGGCGAATTTGACCGGGGATGGCTCGGGTGCCCGAGGTTGAAGACGAGGGCGAAGGCGGCGATGCAGGGCCTCCGACGATGCGTGGCTCGGTGGGGAGGACGAGGGAGTCGAGGCGGAGCTAATGGGCTCGTCGGAGGGGCGAGGGGGTGTCTGTGGTGGCAACTACGGCGATCGGCGGCGAGGTACGCGCTCGGCCGTCGCGGGAGAGAGAGAGGGAGACGAGGGGGAGAGTGAGCGAGTGCGAGAGGGAGACGTGGGGGTCGCGTGGCACTTCAGGGCGTCTCCCGGGCGTCGGCGGAAGCAGGAGGTGGCCGGCGTGTGGCCGCGGGCACCGGCCATGCGCTCCGAGTCCTTCTGGCGCGAGGAGGACGACGACTGGCAGCGCCAGCAGGCTGGGCCGAGCCAGGTGGCTGGGCCAGCACAGGTAAGGCCCAGGTGGGCTTTCTTCTCTCTTTTTTTGATTTTTGTTTCTGTTTTCTATTAAACTGCAATTGTTTAGCTTTAGATAAAATACTAAAACGTTTCCAAAAATCCTGAAAATAAATGTGGCCTCTGTTTAGATTATTTCCAACAGGAAACATTTATTCCCAGAATTATTTGAGCATTTGGATTATTTTATAGCATTTAAATGCCCAAATTCAAAAAATTATGATTTAATTCAATGACCTTCTGTTGACCTAGAAAATTGTGCACCAATTTTTCCAGAGGTTCTAACCTAAGACAAAGAGGGTGGACTTTTTAGAAGGGCATTTCAGGTTCATTGAAAATATTTTTAGTAAACCCTAGTTGTTTCCAGGGGGGTGTTGGGGGTTTCTGCCTTCCCCATTTAAAATTTAAAAGAAATTTAAACATGATGCACACTCTAATGCTTGAACTAACTAGGGTGTGACAACTCACCCCCACTCAAAGGAATCTCGTCCCGAGATTTAGGATCCTCTGGGAAGAAGGCGGGGTACTCGAGTCGAAGACGATCCTCCCTTTCCCAAGTGGCTTCTTCCTCGGAATGGTGTGACCATTGAACCTTGAGAAACTTGATATTATGACGTCGAGTGGTACGCTCGACCTGATCAAGGATACGAACGGGATATTCCCGATAGGAGAGATTATCTTGTAGATCAAGCGTTTCGTGGTCCACTCCACGGATAGGATCCGTGAAGCAACGCCTGAGTTGTGAAACGTGGAAGACATCGTGAACTCTGGAAAGATGCGGGGGTAGTTCCAATTGGTAGGCAACTTCTCCTCGTTTGGCAAGAATGCGAAAGGGTCCAATGTAACGAGGAGCCAATTTGCCTTTGATACCGAAACGATGGGTTCCTTTTAACGGGGTAACCCGAAGGTAAGCCTTCTCGTCGACTTCATAAGTCATGGGCTTATGTTTACGGTCATATTGACTCTTTTGACGAGATTGGACTGTTTTCAATTTCTCAGGAATAAGGCGAACCTGTTCTTCTGCTTCCTGAATCATATCCGGGCCAAAGAGTTGTCTTTCCCCGGTTTCTGACCAGTCAAGAGGCGTTCGACATTTTCGTCCATAGAGAACTTTGAAAGGAGCCTTGCCTAGGCTGGCTTGATAACTATTGTTATAAGCAAACTCCGCGAATGGAAGGCATTTCTCCCAACTCATTCCGAACGAGATGACAGAGGCTCGGAGCATATCCTCCAGAATTTGATTGACTCGTTCCACTTGACCACTTGATTGAGGATGGAAGGCGGTGCTAAAGGAGAGACGAGTTCCCATAGCATTTTGGAAACTTTCCCAAAATCGAGAGGTGAAGAGACTCCCGCGGTCTAAGTTAATTTCCAATGGAACACCATGAAGAGAGACTATTCGGGAGATGTATAGATCAGCTAGCTGGCTAGCAGTGATATTCTCACGAACAGGTAGGAAATGGGCTACTTTGGAAAGACGGTCGATCACGACGAAGATGGCATTATTCCCTCTCTTGGTCCTGGGAAACCCAGTGATGAAATCCATACTGATTTTATCCCATTTCCATTCGGGAATAGCCAAAGGTTGAAGGGTGCCAGCAGGCCGTTGATGCTCTGCTTTAACACGACGACAAACGTCGCAATTAGCAATGTATTGAGCGATTTCTCTCTTCATCCTAGTCCACCAAAACCTCTCGCGTAGGTCTTGATGCATTTTAGTACTACCGGGATGAATGGTGAGAGGGGATTCATGAGCTTCCTTAAGGATCAACTGGCGTAGATGTTGTTTCTTGGGAACCACCAAACGGTTCTCGAAAAAGACAGCACCTCGCTCATCCATGGAGAAACATTTAGCAACCCCGCTAGCGATGTTTTCCTTAATCCGGGATATGCCCTTATCACGCTTCTGGGTAGCTATGATTTGATCCATAAGGGTAGGTTTCGCCACCAGGGTGGATAGGAATCCTCGAGGAACAATGTGAAGATTAAGCTTACGAAATTCCTCATGGAGAAATGGTTGACCTTGTTGTAACATCAGGTTGTTACAATAGGACTTACGGCTTAGCGCATCAGCCATGACATTGGCTTTGCCTGGGGTGTAAGTTATTCCTAAGTCGTAATCCGAGATCAACTCGACCCAACGTCTTTGCCTGAGATTCAAATCTGGTTGGGTGAAGATATATTTCAAACTTTGGTGATCGGTGAAGATCTCGCAACGATTACCGAGAAGGTAATGTCGCCAGGTTTTAAGTGCATGGACTACAGCTGCAAGCTCTAGATCATGTGTGGGATAATTTTCCTCATGTGGGCGTAATTGCCGTGAAACATAGGCAATTACCTGACAATCTTGCATGAGTATGCAACCTAGTCCTTGTCGCGAGGCGTCGCAATAGATAATAAAGTCCTTGGAGAAGTCTGGTGGTACCAGTACGGGAGCAGATGTCAGGCGTCTTTTCAGTTCCTGAAAGCTGAACTCGCACTGTGGAGTCCACTCGAACTTTTTATCTTTCTTGAGGAGTTCGGTTAGAGGTTTAGCAACCTTGGAGAAATTTTCGACGAAGCGGCGGCAATAGCTCGCTAAGCCAAGGAAGCTCCGAACTTGCTTGACCGTCTCAGGTGGAGTCCAATCAAGGACGGCTTGAACTCGCTCGGGATTGACAGCAATACCCTTACCAGAAATTACATGGCCTAGATAGGTCACTTCTGGCAACCAAAATTCACACTTGGAGAATTTGGCATAAAGGCGATGCTCTCGAAGTTTCATCAATACCAGCCTTAGATGTACGGCATGTTCCTCTTCATTCTTGGAGTAGATGAGTATGTCATCAAGGTATACTACAACGAATTTATCCAAGTACTCCATGAAAACCGAGTTCATTAACCGAGAGAAGGTTGCCGGGGCATTGGTTAAACCGAAGGACATGACGGTGTACTCGTATTGGCCATAACGAGTAACAAAGGCCGTTTTGGGAATGTCCCCGTTTCTGATTTTGATTTGATGGTAGCCCAACCTCAAATCCATCTTGGAAAAGACTGAGGATCCAGCGAGCTGATCATACAGATCGTTGATCCTGGGAAGTGGATATTTGTTCTTTATGGCGACCAAATTGACAGGTCGGTAATCCACAACCATTCGATCCGTTCCATCCTTCTTCTTGACGAAGAGGACGGGGCAAGCCCAAGGAGAGGAACTAGGACGGATGAAACCCTTTTTCAAGGACTCATCGAGTTGGTTCTTAAGCTCGGCTAGTTCTAAGGGTGCCATCTTGTAGGGTCTTCTAGAGATTGGAACGGTTCCTGGGACAAGGTCTATCACGAACTCAACATCCCTGTCAGGTGGAACACCTGGCAGTTCTTCTGGAAAAACATCCGGAAAGTCTCGGACAACCGGAACATCCTCAAGGTCTGGAAGAGGGTTGGCATTTAGAGAGTAAAGCTGGCGCTTGGCCACTCGAGTTAGGACATTGACTGTCTTGCCCGATGGGTGAGTAAGTTGAACGGTTCTAGTGGCACAATCGATCTTAGCATAATGAGCTGACATCCAGTCCATACCCAAGATGATATTTATGTCGGAGGACTTGAGAGCTATTAAGGATGCAAGGAAGACAAGTCTGTCGACAAGAATTTCGTTCCCATGGCTTACTCTAGAAGTTTGCCATTTGGAACCCGGGGTTTGAATTACCATGGAAGTGGGCATGTCACAGAATGTCGTGTTATGCAATCGAGCATAGCTTTCGGATATGAATGAATGAGATGCTCCAGTATCGAAAAGAACGGATGCCGGATGGCAGTTAACAAGGAGCGTACCAAGGACGACGTTGGGGTCCTCATGAGCCTCCTCGGCTGAAACATAGTTCACATGGCCACGTGCAGTGGTGGCCGGCCTGGCATAGAATGTTTTCCCCGCTGGCTTACCACGGCCAACGGACTTTCCAGTTTGATTGGAGTTGTTGTTCTGGGGACACTCTCGGCTATAGTGACCCGGCTCTCCACACTTAAAGCATGTCACCACATTGGGGCGTGGAGCAGCATTAGCAGCGGGGCCACCATAGGGCTTGGGCGGTGCAAATTGTTGGTTGGGACGAGGCGCCTCAAAGGATGGCCTCGGGATGAACCTGGGTGGCAGTGCCGTGCTTGGAATCCACACCCGGCGCTTCTGAGTTCCAGAGCCGGATGAAGAGCCAAAACCACGGGAGTGCTTGCGTGAAGCGTCATAATCAGTTTGGCCTGTCTCAGCACTGATGGCTTTGTTGACCAACTTCTGAAAAGATGTGCACTCGTGCAGACGGAGATCGCGGCGAAGCTCAGGGCTAAGTCCCTTGCGGAACCTTGCTTGCTTCTTAGCGTCAGTAGATACCTCTTCAGGAGCATAACGTGCCAGATTCCCAAATTCATGACTGTAGGCATCCACAGTCAGTCTTCCTTGGGTGAAGTTGCAGAACTCCTCCCTCTTGCGATCCATGAGACCTTCCGGAATGTGATGCTCACGGAAAGCCTCACTGAATTCAGTCCAAGAAGTGATTTGGCCGACCGGGCGCATAGCTTCGAAGTTTTCCCACCAAAGGCTAGCAGGGCCTTCGAGATGATAGGCAGCATAGGTAACCTTGTCGGCTTCGGCTACGTTGGCAGAACGTAGCTTGTGGGTGATGCTGCGAAGCCAGTCATCCGCGTCGAGGGGCTCGACGGAGTGATTAAACTTTGGCGGGTATAGCTTGATAAAGTCATTGGTTGACACCAAGTCATTTCGCGGGTGGCGTGCAGTGTTCTGCTCAATCCGCTCTAGCAGGCGGTTAGTCTCACGCTTGTTTCTTTCCGCCTCTAGCATCACTTCGGCCAGAGAAGGCGGGTGAGGCAGATTCTCACCTCTAGCTGCACTGGCTTCCCCCTGCTCCGGGGCAGCAGGGTTGCTGCAGGTGTTGACCATCCTAGGGGAAACAAGACAATGGTTTAGATAAGGATGGCTCAAACTTAGCAAGGAGTGCAGAATGTAATGGAAAACACGGAATGCAGAGATGTTCATTCGTATGTCATGGTAATATAAAACTGCCATATACATACCAACGATCATACACATCTTACATAGTTTAGTACAAGCCCAGGCTACAGTACAACTATGATGAAAGACATTACATCTCATCGGAGGCATTCCAAGCTCCTATACATTATTTGTCTACACCTCCGGAATTGATTACACACAAAGTCATATTCCACAAGTCACACAGGACAGTGGAGATACAACTACTACAATACTAGTGGTACTACTACTAACTCAGACAGCTCCGTAGTAGTTCTCATAGAAGTCATCCCCATAGCCTGGAAGTTCAACGTGACCATCCGAAAACAGACGGTCCTGCGGAGCCTGTGCACCATAGGGGCTAGGATGAGGTCTTGGACCAACAAACGGTGGCCTGCGGGGACCACGGGGTGGGGTGATGCCTCCCACATCATGCCAATCCACCATGTCTGGCAGAGCTGATCTCACAGGATACAGATCCCTTGTATCCATACATCTAGCTTGCACCGCAGGTGCAAACCGAGTCAATGTGGCCCAATGATCAGCACGGGTATTGAAAAGCTCCAACCTCAAGGCCTGATTCTCTCGGTCCTTATCTTCGAGCATCTCGGCAGTGGTACGAGTTAATGAATCCTCCTGAGTGGAGTCAGCATTGATAGCCTGAAGATACCCTTGCGCTCCCGGAAGTGAAGCTGGCATGTAATGGAAATCGGTGTTCCGAAGCAGGCCAGTCCGGACTCACAAGATGGTCATCATGGAATAGGCAGCATCCTGCACAGCCATCTCAACAGTAACCCCGAGTCCATAGGAACAGTGAAGGGGCTCGGTAGATCCAGGATAAGAGGGAAATATTCTGACGGTGCAGAGATATTGGCTTTGATTAAAGTCGTGGAACTGCTCTTCGACGGTGTATTCGGGATACCAACGGTAGCCCGTCTCGATCATTACCCGGACTAACATAGCAGTATGACCGGGCACGTCGAGGCACCGGGTCAGGCGAACCACTTGATTTTGAACATGGTTGGCCATCTGAAAGCACAACCACAATGCAAAGGCATCAGAATTTCTAGGGAAAATTGGACAACATAACAACTGTAAATGCTCAGAAAAGGATTTGAGACATGCACAACAGTTCACAATACCACTCAACAACATCATATCAAGGTTCTGATTCAATTAGCAACATACTATGAATAGTAGAAATTGAACTGGGACTTGTAACAACAATCCTATAAGCTACTACGGATTAGTAACACGTGAACCTGATAGAAGAAGAGAGCCTAGTCCTTAACCCACGTTGAATGAGAAGAGAATGACTCAGATCAGAGGCATAATTAAAGGAGTAAAAGAACCTTACGTTCCCTCCCACAATCAATTCTGCTACATATAACTAGAGCATTTCTAGACTCGACATCGACCAGTTTGGCTCAACGAACCTACAGGCAGTCCGGCTCTGATGCCAACGCTGTCAGGACCCCGATTCCATGTCACATCGATCTAGCCGGTAACACCTCATATCACTTTGCGGCCTCACGCACGGTATCCCACGGGTGTCACCTTACCATGGCCCGGGACCGTTTGCGCCTTTTGGCTCACGTATATGATAGTGTCGCTAGCATCTATATGACAGAGAACCCGGGCCGACATGGCTAGTCGTGAACCCAAAGCAGCACAGACCTATGGAGACAGGCATACATGAATCACATCGAACATGTCGGTCATCAACGAGTGATTCCGGGCTGTAGCACTGGGCTAACAGGACTCCGGGGAACCCCGGGCTGTAGCGGGCTAGGTAGGACTCCGGAAGTCACTGTGTGACATTTCCCCGAAGGGACAGACATGGGGACGAAGTGAAACACATGCCGGCCAGTCAAGTGTCCTGAACAGTAGTGCTGGGCTAGCAGGACTCCGGTGAACCGGGCTGTAGCGGACTACTATAGCTCGAGGAGCACTAGACTACATTTCCCCATATGAAAGGCTGCCAAGGATAAACAACTAGATTGTCGGATCCCACTCATACCAAGCATTTCAACATACACACAATATGCCCGATATGAGTACATACAACATGGCATCACAACAAAACTCTACAGCTCAAGTACTTTATTTAAAGGCTCCAGAGAGCCATACATAACATGTTCATACAGATAGGGGTCACAAGACCCGACACTCAAGTCATACAAACATACAAGCACATGCGGAAGCAACTAGTCTGAGTACAGACTCTAGAAATAAAGAAGGCTTCTCGAAGCCTGTCTATCTACATAGGCCCTCCATGGCCAGGGTCACCACCTGGGTGGCTAGTCACTCATCGACGTCAAGGTCTACATAGAACCCATCGGAGGGGGCAGTGTTGTCGTCTGAAACCAACAAATAAGCAAACATGAGCACAAAGGTACTCAGCAAGTCTTACATCAAATCCTACTGTACATGCTTATTCTCAAGAAGGCGGTGGGGTTGATGCAGCAAGCCAGCTTTGACTCTTGGCTAAGCTATCCTACGGAACTCCACCAGTAAAATAGTTTTCGCACACGAGTCCACTACTCACCAACATAATACTCCACCGGGGATCCTCCCTCGTCATCCTACGAGAGGGCCATCCTCGGTACTCACACTTATCTTGAGTCTTTTAGTAGTATCCATTAACTTGTCAATGAACTGTATATGCAACCAAGTAGTCCTTTACCGCGGACACGGCTATTCGAATAGTTTAATACCCTGCAGGGGTGTACTTCATCACACATGTTTCCACCACTTAGCGTCTGCACATGACATGTGCTCGGCAGACTTCAAGCGAAAACCGACGTGGGTGTAGACCACGACCTAACTAACCTCACAAGTCTCTAGTCCAGGGTTATCGCCTATTCAGGTTCCATCCGCAAGGAAATCGGGCCGGGGTGTCCTCAACGGCCCCAAACGATGTGAACAGGGTTCCCGCGACACCAAACGGGTGACTCGGTACACCGTGCCACGGTGTATCTACCGCAACATAGCCCACCCCTAGGGTCAGCGCTACGCACGGCCGCCAACACATGTCCTACAAACACCAGAAACTAGTTGCAACTCCTGGACAGAGGCGAGAGGGGTCAGTAAGTCGAGCGGGGTCATATTTCAGGGCCCAATGTGTGGTAGTAGCTGAATCTTAAATCACGCATACAGATCTCAGTTCTTAGGGACGGCCTCAATGAAACAACCCACCATGTACTCCTACATGGCCTCTCATCGATACCTTTACCAAAACATGTTCAACGCATCACTCACATTACCGGCATAAGCATTTCACTCTAGCCCATCTCCCAGATGAACCAGACCTAACACAACTCTAAGCATAGCAGGCATAGCAAGGTAAGAATCACATACATGGCTCAATCAACTCCTACACATGCTAGTGGGTTTCATCTAGTTACTGTGGCAATGACAGGTCATGCAGAGGATAAGGGTTCAACTACCGTAGCACACAGCAGTTTGAATCGCGTTGTCTTAATGCAGTAAACAAGAGCAGAAGCGAGAACATGGGTTTGTATCGGAATGATCAATGGTTGCTTGCCTGATGGAGTGGTAGTGGGATACTGCCCTTCAGTTGGATACTCGTGAATACCCTCGGACGCAGAACCTACCACGAAGAACACATCGGAACACAATCAACACATGACGATATGCAACAATATGATGCATGCTATGACATGGCAATATGAATGTGTCTTGGCATAATGCAAGTTATAACAGAAAGGAATGAACTCATTTGAACCAAAGATTCAAATATTAGCTCATTAAACATGGCATTTATAGTGCATTTCCTTATTCTGCCTAAACAGCTAGGTAAACTTGTTTTGTCATGCATGAAACCATTACAGATGGATAGATTGAATTTTTCTGATAATTTTTCATATATAATTTATCTCATTTGGAGCTATGGTTGAATTTCTATGAATTTTTGAAGTTTGAACTATTTTCTGGAATTTCCTGAATAAGAGTAAATCCAGAAAATCAATTACTGCGTCAGCATTGCGTCAGGGTGACGTCAGCAGGTCAAAGGCGCCAGCCCAGGTCAAACCTGACTGGTGGGCCCCTTCTGTCAGCCTCTCAGCTAATTAGCAGAATTAGATTAACACTAATTAGTTGTCAGTGGGGCCTGGGCCCACATGTCAGTGACTGATTTAATTAAAATTAATTAAGACTAATCCTAATTTAGTTAGCAGACCGGCCCCACCTGTCATAGACTCAGGGGGGGTCTTCCTGGGCCCACCCAGGGGTCAAA
>NC_053023.1:609307765-609320919 GCF_003073215.2 Triticum urartu
TATATTTGGATATAGTGCAATCTATGATGTCTCTTACCGATCTATCCACTATCGTTTTGGGGTTATGCATTAGAGACAGCTGCATTCACGTTAAATAGGGCACCATCTAAATCCGTTGAGACGACACCGTATGGACTATGGTTTGGCAAGAAACCTAAAGCTGTCGTTTCTTAAAGTTTGGGGCTCGATGCTTATATGAAAAAGTTTCATCCTGATAAGCTCAAACCCAAATCGGAGAAATATGTCTTCATAGGATACCCAAAGGAGACTGTTGGGTACACCTTCTATCACAGATCCAGGCAAGAATTTTGTTGCTAAATTCGAGACTTTCTAGAGAAGGAGTTTCTCTCGAAAGAAGTGAGTGGGAGGAAAGTAGAACTTGATGAAGGTAACTGTACCTTCCCTTATTGGAAAGTAGTTCATCACAGAAATGTTTCTGTGACTACTACACCAATTAGTGAGGAAGCTAATGATGATGATCATGAAACTTCAGATCAAGTTACTACCGAATCTCATAGGTAAACCAGAGTAAGATCCGCACCAGAGTGGTACGGTAATCCTGTTCTGGAAGTCATGTTACTAGACCATGACGAACTTGCGAACTATGAGGAAGCGATGATGAGCCCAGATTCCGCGAAATGGTTTGAGGCCATGAAATCTGAGATATGATCCATGTATGAGAACAAAGTATGGACTTTGATGGATTTGCCCGATGATCGGCAAGCCATAGAAAATAAATGGATCTTCAAGAGGAAGACGGACGCTGATTAGTTGTTACTATCTACAAAGCTAGAATTGTCGCAAAAGGTTTTCGACAAGTTCAAGGTGTTGACTACGATGAGAGTTTCTCACTCGTATCTATGCTTAAGTTTGTTCGAATCATGTTAGCAATTGCCGCATTTTATGAAATCTGGCAAATGGATAAACAAAACTGCATTCCTTAATGGATTTATTAAGAAAGAGTTGTATATGATGCAACTAGAAGGTTTTGTCGATCCTAAAGGTGTTAACAAAATATGCAAGCTCCAGCGATCCATCTATGGACTGGTGCAAGCATCTCGGAGTTGGAATATACGCTTTGATAAGTTGATCAAAGCATATAGTTTTATACAGACTTGCGATGAAGCCTGTATTTACAAGAAAGTGAGTGGGATCACTACAGCATTTCTGATAAGTATATGTAATTGACATATTGTTGATTGGAAATAATGTAGAATTATTCTGTAAAGCATAAAGGAGTGTTTGAAAGGAATTTTTCAAAGAAAGACTTCGGTGAAGCTGCTTACATATTGAGCTTCAAGATCTATAGAGATAGATCAAGACGCTTGATAAGTTTTTTTTCAATGAGTACATACCTTGACAATATTTTGAAGTAGTTCAAAATGGAACAGTCAAAGAAAGAGGTTCTTGGCTGTATTACAAGGTGTGAAATTGAGTAAGACTCCAAGCCCGACCACGGCAGAAGATAGAAAGAGAATGAAAGTTATTCCCTATGCCTTAGCCATAGGTTCTATAAAGTATGCCATGATGTGTATCAGATCTATTGTATACCCTGCACTGATTTGGCAAGGGAGTACAATAGTGATCTAGGAGTAGATCACTGGACAGCGGTCAGAATTATCCATAGTAAATAAGGATATGTTTCTCGATTATGGACGTGACAAAAAGGGTTCGTCGTAAAGGGTTACGCCGATGCAAGTTTTGACACTGAATTAGATGACTCTAAGTCTTGTCTAGGATACATATTGAAAGTGGGAGCAATTAGCTAGAGTAGCTCCATGCAGAGCATTGTTAGACATAGAATTTGCAAAATACTACGGATCTGTATGGACAGACCCGTTGACTAAAAATTATCTCACAAGCAAAACATGATCACACCTTAGTACTCTTTGGGTGTTAATCACATAAATGATGTGAACTAGATTATGACTCTAGTAAACCCTTTGGGTGGTCACATGATCGATGTTGGAACTATGGTGTTAATCACATGGTGATGTGAACTATCGATGTTAATCACATGGGATGTGACTAGATTATTGACTCTAGTGCAAGTGGGAGACTGAAGGAAATATGCCCTAGAGGCAATAATAAAGTTATTATTTATTTCCTTATATCATGATAAATGTTTATTATAAATGCTAGAATTGTATTAACCGGAAATATAATACATGTGTGAATACATAGACAAACAGAATGTCACTAGTATGCCTCTACTTGACTAGCTCGTTAACAAAGATGGTTATGTTCCTAACCATGAACAAGAGTTGTTATTTTATTAACGAGGTCACATCATTAGTTGAATGATCTGATTGGACATGACCCATTTCATTAGCTTAGCACCCGATCGTTAGTATGTTGCTATTGCTTTCTTCATGACTTATACATGTTCCTATGACTATGAGATATGCAACTCCCGTTTGCCGGAGGAACACTTTGGGTGCTACCAAACGTCACAAATAACTGGGTGATTATAAAAGGAGCCTTACAGGTGTCTCAAAGGTAGATGTTGGGTTGGCGTATTTCGAGATTAGGATTTGTCCACTCCATTGTCGGAGATATCTCTGGGCCCCTCTCGGTTAATGCACAATCACATAAGCCTTGCAGCATTGCAAAACTAAAATGTTAGTTGTGCATATGATGTATTACGGAACCGAGTAAAAAGAGACTTGCCGGTAACGAGATTGAACTAGGTATTGGATACCGACGATCGAATCTCGGGCAAGTAAACATACCGATTGACAAAGGGAACAACGTATGTTGTTATGCGGTCTGACCGATAAAGATCTTCCGTAGAATATGTAGGAGCCAATAATGGGCATTCCAGGTCCCGCTATTGGTTATTGACCGAAGATGTGTCTCAGTCATGTCTACATTGTTCTCGAACCATAGGGTCCGCACGCTTAACGTTACGATGACAGTTATTATGAGTATGCATTTTGATGTACCGAAGGTTGTTCGGAGTCCCGGATGTGATCACGGGACATGACGAGGAGTCTCGAAATGGTCGAGACATAAAGATTGATATATTGGAAGCCTATGTTTGGATATCGGAAGTGTTCCGCGGTGAAAACGAGATTTTACCGAGTACCGGAGGTTACCCGGAACCCCCCGGGAGCTTATATGGGCCTTAGTGGGCTTTAGTGGAAAAGGAGAAAGGGGCAGCCCAAGGTGGGCGCGCGCCTCCCCCCTCCCCCTAGTCCTATTAGGACAAGGAGAGGTGGCCGGCCCCCCTCTCTCTCTTTCCCCCTCGGGGAATCCTATTCCAACTAGGATTTGGGGGGGGGGAGTCCTACTCCCGGTAGGAGTAGGACTCCTCCTGCGCCCTCCTCCCCCTTGGATCCTTTATATACGGGGGCAGGGGGCACCTCTAGACACACAAGTTGATCCTTGAGATCGTTCCTTAGCCGTGTGCTGTGCCCCCTGCCACCATATTCCACCTCGATCATATTGTAGCGGTGCTTAGGCGAAGCCCTGCGACAGTAGAACTCCTCCCCGACACTTTGCTGGATCGGAGCCCGGGGATCGTCATCGAGCTGTACGTGTGCTAAGAACTCGGAGGTGCCGGAGTAACGGTGCTTGGATCGGTCGGATCGGGAAGACGTACGACTACTTCCTCTACGTTGCGTCAACGCTTCCGCAGTCGGTCTGCGTGGGTACGTAGACAACACTCTCCCCTCTCGTTGCTATGCATCACCATGATCTTGCGTGTGCGTAGGAAATTTTTTGAAATTACTGCGTTCCCCAACAGGGCACCTCTAGACACACAAGTTGATTAGTTGATCGTCTCTTAGCCGTGTGCGGTGCCCCTCCACCATAGTCCACCTCGATAATACTGTAGCATGCTTAGGCGAAGCCCTTCGTCGGTAGAACATCAACATCGTCACCATGCCGTCGTGCTGACGAAACTCTCCCTCAACACTCGGCTGGATCGGAGTTCGAGGGACGTCATCGGGCTGAACGTGTGCTGAACTTGGAGGTGCCGTACGTTCGGTACTTGATCGGTCGGTCCACCATAGTCCACCTCGATAATACTGTAGCAATCCTTAGGCGAAGCCCTTCGTCGGTAGAACATCAACATCGTCACCATGCCGTCGTGCTGACGAAACTCTCCCTCAACACTCGGCTGGATCGGAGTTCGAGGGACGTCATCGGGCTGAACGTGTGCTGAACTTGGAGGTGCCGTACGTTCGGTACTTGATCGGTCGGATCATGAAGACGTACGACTACATCAACCGCGTTGTGCTAACGCTTCCGCTTTCGGTCTACGAGGGTACGTAGACATTACTCTCCCCTCTCGTTGCTATGCATCACCATGATTTTGCGTGTGCGTAGGAAATTTTTTGAAATTACTACGTTCCCCAACAAAATCAATTCTCTAGTTTACAGCGCAGTCCTGGGATAGTGATGTGCCCAGGCCTTCTCAATGAGCAGCATGATGAAAGGACCATAGATCGGGCACTTGCGCTCAGAAATGGCAGAAAGAAGTTCAGACCACATAACATGAGAAATGTCCAGGGACTCTCCAGTGTTTGCTTCCTTCTCATGCTGGCAGAAGAGAAGCATGTCCACGAGATAGGAGTGGACCATATCCAGATTCCCAATGCGAGGGAAAAGAGTCTCGGAAGACACGGTGAAGGATGTCCAGATAGGTAGACAGCTCATAGGTTACCTTCTTTGTCTTGGGGTTAACCTTCTTAGAACAGTAGGGCCAGAGGGCTTGCTTGTGAGTGGAGGTGACATTGCGGTGAGGACGGAAGCCGACTGGATTCTCAAGCCCGTGATCTTCCACCCCAAGTAACTCCATGAAGGCCTTCCACTGACAGTGAGCAACTTGCCATTTGTCATCCAAGTCAGAGTCCTTTCTGCATCAGTTCCAAGATGGACAGTGGCATAGAATTGGCATATCATATCGGCATCAAAGTCCTTGTTGAACTGCATGATTCTGAGAATGTTCAACTGAGTGCACATCTGAAGGGCTTCGCCAAAGTACTCAGGGTCCTTTTCCATAGGATCGGTGTCGATGGAACGAACATCAACAAAGTGATTCTTCTTAGCCTTGATCACATCAAAGAAGATGGCGAACTGAAAGCGGTTCCAGAACGGGCGGTTGACCAAAGTGGGATCTTGGTCTTCCTCATAGGGGTTGCGGCGACGCTTTGCCCAAAATTCCTTGGCAGTCATCTCAGACACAGTCTTTCCCTTTGGCTTGCTTGCCGATCTCTTCGTGAGCTGAGGCGGCGGTGGAGCACTAGTGAGGAACCACCTGCTGACTCAGATGTGCGGTAGCGCTTTGACGTTGCACGACCGGGGTTGACACGGGACCTGCTGCTCAGGATGATCATCACCTGGAACCAAACACACGAGCAGAAGAAACAACACGAAAGAAAGAGCATAAGCCACAAACAAAAAACAAGGATCAAAACTGTAGGAAATGATGGAACTGGGCATGTCCAGCGGTAGTACCGCGACCCAACCGCGGCAGTACCGCTTGCGCGGTAGTACCGCTCGAGTAGAGAGGGCGGTAGTACCGCTCAAGACGGGGAACGGCGGTTCCCTTACTTCGTGGACAGATCCGGCACTACCGGAGATGCCAAATTCAAAAATAAGCCTACCAAACTTCAATCCAAAGGGCCTAGAAGCCATCTCCATCCTACTCAAGCCTCGACTTAGCCAAAAGACGAGTAAAAACAATGCCTATTGCCCCTAAAAACTAGATGCAAGATCTAGGCAAAGAGAGAACGGGAACGGGGGCAATACCGGCATCCATGGCTAGAGGACGTGGTGGGGATCGACTCCACCGAGGAAATGGAGAGGGACGACACAAACGGCGGCCGGCCGAGGCCTTCCTGCGGCGAGGCGTCCTGGAGCGACGAAGAAGACGAAGCGAGTGGGGGCGAATGGGTATGGGGGAGAAAACAACTCCCCCTGCCCCGACATAACCCCACTCCCCGCCCCGCAGCGGTAGTACCGCTGGGGTGGGCGGTAGTACCGCTTGACGCTTGTCAGCGGTAGTACCGTGCACGCCGCGGTAGTACCGCTCTGCCGCAAAGAGGACTGGCCAAAAGGCTTAGCTCAAGAAAAAGAAATCGAAACGAAAGGAGAACAAACACACACACAAAACCGACAAAAACAAACCTCTCCAAGAGAGGGCGGTGGCCGAGGCCACCTATGTTTGAGTTCAGAGGTATGGCGCCGCGAAGATTTTAACCTTGGGCCCATGACCAACACTCATCTTTGAAGCACAGTACCATCAAAAATGGCTAATGTGAAAGAGTTATTTAGTTTATGCATTATGGGGGGAGGGAAAGTTCATTGAGAGAACAACACTCCCCCTATGTCCATGCCTACACCTAAACTAGACAACAAGTTGAGTGTGGTGGGGTGTGCAAGGGTTCAAGTCACATTGCTCGAATCAATGATATTTAGCTCATGCCTTAACTCGCGAAATCTTGCTTCATCCAAAGGCTTCGTGAAAATATCTGCAAGGTTATCATGAGTGTTGACATAGTTGAGCTCGATCTCCCCTCGCCTAATATGATCCCGGATGAAGTGATACCGAATCTCAATATGCTTCGTCTTGAAGTGTTGCACCGGGTTGAGAGAGATCTTGATGGCACTTTCATTGTCACACCAAAGAGGCACTTTGTCACAAATGACACCGTAATCCTTTAAAGTTTGCCTCATCCATAGAAGTTGTGCACAACAACTACCGGCAGCCACATACTCCGCTTCCGTGGACGAGAGAGACACACACTTTGCTTCTTGGAAGACCAACTCACCAAAGAGCAACCAAGAAATTGGCACCCTCCGGAAGTGGACTTCCTATCCACTTTGTCTCCCGCCCAATCCGAGTCCGAATAACCTACAAGCTTGAAGTTTGCTCCTCTTGGGTACCATAAGCCAAAGTTTGGGGTATGAGCCAAATATCGAAAGATTCGCTTGACCGCCACAAAGTGACTTTCCTTAGGTGCGGCTTGAAACCGTGCACAAATTCCCACACTCAACATGATATCCGGTCTAGATGCACAAAGGTAAAGCAAGGAGCCAATCATGGAGCGATATACCTTTTGATCCACCGCTTTACCATTGGGATCAATGTCAAGTTGGCACTTGGTGGGCATGGGAGTGGAAGCCGGCTTGACATCACTTAGCTTGAATCTCTTGAGCATGTCTTGAGTGTATTTGGCTTGGTTGATGAAGGTTCCTTCTCTCCTTTGCTTCACTTCGAACCCGAGAAAGAACTTCAACTCTCCCATGGAAGACATCTCGAACTTTGAGGTCATGAGAGCGGAAATTCCTCATTGAAAGCTTTGTTAGGGGAACCAAAGATAATATCATCAACATATAATTGGCACACAAACAACTCCCCTTTGACCTTCTTAGTAAAAAGAGTGGGGTCGATTAGCCCAACTTCAAAACCACGGTCTTGTAACAACTCGGTAAGGTGGTCATACCACGCACGTGGGGCTTGTTTAAGGCCATAGAGTGCCTTATCGAGTTGATACACATGATCGGGAAAGTAGGGATCCTCGAACCCGGGGGGTTGCTTGACATATACCAATTCATTAATCGGACCATTAAGAAAAGCACTCTTCACATCCATTTGTTGTAACTTAAAGTTATGATGAGAAGCATATGCAATCAACATGCGAATGGATTCAAGACGAGCAACGGGGCAAAGGTTTCACCGTAGTCGATACCCTCGACTTGGGAGTAGCCTTGTGCTACCAAACGAGCCTTGTTGCGAATGATAATCCCATGAGCATCTTGCTTGTTCTTGAATATCCACTTGGTTCCAATGACATTGTGGTTCCCCGTTGGCCTTGGCACCAATCTCCACACTTTGTTGCGCTCGAAGTTGTTGAGTTCTTCATGCATGGCATTGAGCCAATCCGGATCTTCGAGCGCCTCATAGACCTTTTGGGGTTCAACACAAGAGACAAACGCGTGATGTTCATGTCTACGAGTGCTTACCCCCTTTCTTAAGCTTCCAAGCACATTTGTCATGAGATGATCCTTGGTGGAGAGCTTGGAAGCAATCTGGCGGCACGACGCTCCAATTCCTCCTCGGGGTGAGACGAGGAGTGGTCACTTGATCATCTTGAGCGCCGTCTTGAGCTTGTTCTTGATCTCGAGGAAGCTCTTGATCTTGAACTTGCTCGGAGGAGAGAACTTGACCTTGGGCATCACTTGATGTTACAACACCATCTTGAGATTGACCTTGCCCTTGGTCTTGTTCTTGAGGTTGAGGGCCTTCACTTTGTTCTTCGGAAGCGTGTGGGTCTTGGGTTGGTGAAGGTTCCACTTGAGTGGAACATTGTCCTTCTCCTTCGGCCACAAGGGGTTCCTCAATGGGTAGGATATGACCAACACCCATTCTTCTTATGGCTTGGGGAGGAATTTCATCACCTACATCACAAGTACCACTTTGCTCCACTTGGGAGCCGTTATTCTCATCAAACTCCACGTTACACATTTCCTCAATAAGTCCCGTGGACTTATTGAGAACACGGTAAGCATGAGAGTTTGTAGCATAACCAACAAATATGCCCTCATAAGCTCTAGCCTCAAATTTAGACAAACCAACACCTTTCTTGAGAATGAAACACTTACACCCTGAACACCCGGAAGTACTTGAGGTTGGGCTTGTTACCGGTGAGTATCTCATATGGAGTCTTGTTCAAGCCTTTGCGGAGGTAGAGCCGATTAGATGCATGACATGCGGTGTTGATGGCTTCGGCCCAAAAGTTGTAGGGAGACTTGAACTCCGCCATCATGGTCCTTGCCGCATCCATCAACGTCCGGTTCTTCCTCTCCGCTACACCATTTTGTTGAGGGGTATAAGGTGCGGAATATTGATGCTTGATTCCCTCATCACTCAAAAACTCATCCAAGGTGTAGTTCTTGAACTCGGAGCCGTTGTCACTTCTTATAGTCAAGATCTTTGTATTGTGTTGTCGTTGAGCTTCATTTGCAAAGTCGATGACGGTTTGTTGGGTCTCGCTCTTCCTCTTGAAGAAATATACCCAAGTGTATCTTGAATAGTCATCCACAATCACCAAGCAATACTTTCTACCGCCAAGACTATCAAAGGATGGAGGCCCGAAGAGATCCAAATGAAGGAGCTCCAAAGGCCTCTTCGAGTAGATGATAGTCGTGGGAGGGTGAGCCTTCTCATGTAGCTTTCCTTCGATGCAAGCACTGCAAGCACGATCTTTGGCAAAACTAACATTTGTTAGTCCACGGACATGGTCCCCCTTGAGAAGACTTTGCAAAGATCTATCATAGTCCTTTCGATAAGTAAGAGTGCGAACCCAACGAGGAGCAGAAGGAAATGATAAGCGGTTCAGCAAGGTATTCTCTGCAAGTACTGAAATAAGTGGTAACAGATAGTTTTGATAAGATAATTTGTAACGTAACAAGTAACAAAAGTAAATAAAGTGCAGCAAGTGGCCCAATCCTTTTTGTAGCAAAGGACAAGCCTAGACAAACTCTTATATAGAGAAAAGCGCTCCCGAGGACACATGAGGAATATCGTCAAGCTAGTTTTCATCACGTTCATATGATTCGCGTTCGTACTTTGATAAATTTGATATGGGTTGGACCGGATGCTTGGGTAGCTATCCTTACTTGGAAAGCATCCCACTTATGATTAACCTCTATTGCAAGCATCCCGCAACTACAACAAAAGTATTAAGGTAAACCTAACCATATGAAACATATGGATCCCAAATCAGCCCCTTACGGAAGCAACGCATTAAACTAGGGTTTAAGCTTCTGTCACTCTAGCAACCCATCATCTACCTTATTACTCCCAATGCCTTCCTCTAGGCCCAAATAATGGTGAAGTGCTATTTAGTCGACGTTCACATAACACCACTAGAGGAGAGACAACATACATCTCATCAAAAATATCGAACGAATACCAAATTCACATGACTACTAATAGCAAGACTTCTCCCATGTCCTCAGGAACAAACGTAACTACTCACAAAGCATATTCATGTTCATAATCAGAGGGGTATTAATATGCATATAGGATCTGAACATATGATCTTCCACCAAATAAACCAACTAGCATCAACTACAAGGAGTAATTAACACTACTAGCAACCCACAGGTACCAATCCCGGACTTGGAGACAAGAATTGGATACAAGAGATGAACTAGGGTTTTGAGAGGAGATGGTGCTGGTGAAGATGTTGATGGAGATTGCCCTCTCCCGATGAGGAGCGTTGGTGATGACTGATGGCGATGATTTCCCCCTCCCAGAGGGAAGTTTCCCCGGCAGAACAGCTCCGCTAGAGCCCTAGATTGGTTCCGTCAAGGTTCCGCCTTGTGGCGGCGGAGTCTCGTCCGGAAAGATGGATTATGATTTTTTTCTCATCGAAAGACTCCATATAGTAGAAGATGGCCATCGGAGAGCCACCAGGGGGCCCATGAGGTAGGGGAGCGCGCCCAGGGGGTAAGGCGCGCCCCCACCCTCGTGGGTAGGGTGTGGCCCCCCTGGTGAACTTCTTGCGCTCATTATTTTTATATATTCTGAAAACGTCTTCCGTGAAGTTTCAGGACTTTTGGAGCTGTGCAGAAATAGGTCTCTAATATTTGCTCCTTTTCCAGCCCAGAATCCAGCTGCCGGCATTCTCCCTCTTTATGTAAACCTTGTAAAATAAGAGAGAATAGGCATAAGTATTGTGACATAATGTGTGATAACAGCCCATAATGCAATAAATATCGATATAAAAGCATGATGCAAAATGGACGTATCAACTCCCCCCAAGCTTAGACCTCGCTTGTCCTCAAGCGAAAGCCGAAATCGAAAAATATGTCCACATGTTTAGAGATAGAGGTGTCGATAAAAATAAAATACGGACATGAGGGCATCATGATCATTCTTAGAACAGCAACTTATATAATTCTTGTCATATGATCTCTAATGCTAGAGTAATAATTCAATCACAATATCAAGTATGAATTGTAAACTTCATTGAAAACTAACAAACTACAATCTTAGTCATTGAAGCAATTGCAATTTATCATAACATAGGAAAGAGTCAATGTATAAGTGCTTTTCAGCAAGTCCACATACTCAACTATCATATAATCTTTCACAATTGCTGACACTCACGCAATACTTATGGGTATGGAGTTTTAATCAGACACAGAGAAAGATAGGGGCTTATAGTTTTGCCTCCCAACGTTTTACCTCAAGGGTAATGTCAATAGTAATAGTTCATGAAAACTCACATCCAATTAGCCATATATACCAGGATTCTTTCCAACATACTGTCATTTCCAAAAGAATAAAATGTAAAAATGAAAGGTGAAGATCACCATGACTCTTATGCAGGGTAGGAGATAAAAGTAAAAGATAGGCCCTTCGCAGAGGGAAGCAGAGGTTGTGATGAAGCTATGTACCTAGGGTAGGGTCATGGATCTGTCCAAGATACCCTCCCCAAGGACATCTCTAAAAGAACCAGAAGCATTCGAAGAAAAATCATCATCCACTCGACCATGAAGCTATGTTCCACTCGACAGTCTTGAAGACACTCGACCGTATGGACAATCACTCGACTACCAGAAGATCTAGAGCCACTCCACTCTGCAACGGTCGGGAATTAAGTCATAGCTTTAATGGTCATTATGTATCTTTATTGCAGGCATTACCAGTAACGTCCCATCTTTATGTACCTTAAACCCTTTGTAACTGAGGGCGGGAGGGTCTGGCTGTTGTTGGGGAACGCAGTAATTTCAAAATTTTCCTACGCACACGCAAGATCATGGTGATGCATAGCAACGAGAGGGGAGAGTGTTGTCTACGTACCCACGCAGACCGACTGCGGAAGCGTTCACACAACGTAGAGGAAGTAGTCGTACGTCTTCCCGATCCGACCGATCCAAGCACCGTTACTCCGGCACCTCCGAGTTCTTAGCACACGTACAGCTCGATGACGATCCCCGGCTCCGATCAGCAAAGCGTCGGGGAAGAGTTCTGTCAGCACGACGGCATGGTGACGATCTTGATGTTCTACCGTCGCAGGGCTTCGCCTAAGCACCGTACAATATGATCGAGGTGGAATATGGTGGCAGGGGGCACCGCACACGGCTAAGGAACGATCTCAAGGATCAACTTGTGTGTCTAGAGGTGCCCCCTGCCCCCGTATATAAAGGATCCAAGGGGGAGGGGGCGGCGGACTCCGAACTAACTTCGGTACATCAAAATGCATAAACTCATAATAACTGTCATCGTAACGTTAAGCGTGCGGACCCTACGGTTCGAGAACAATGCAGACATGACTGAGACACATCTCCGGTCAATAACCAATAGCGGGACCTGGATGCCCATATTGGCTCCTACATATTCTACGAAGATCTTTATCGGTCAGACCGCATAACAACATACGTTGTTCCCTTTGTCATCGGTATGTTACTTGCCCGAGATTCGATCGTCGGTATCCAATACCTAGTTCAATCTCGTTACCGGCAAGTCTCTTTACTCGTTCCGTAATACATCATCTCACAACTAACATATTAGTTGTAATGCTTGCAAGGCTTATGTGATGTGCATTACCGAGAGGGCCCAGAGATACCTCTCCGACAATCGGAGTGACAAATCCTAATCTCGAAATACGCCAACCCAACATCTACCTTTGGAGACACCTGTAGAGCTCCTTTATAATCACCCAGTTACGTTGTGACGTTTGGTAGCACACAAAGTGTTCCTCCGGTAAACGGGAGTTGCATAATCTCATAGTCATAGGAACATGTATAAGTCATGAAGAAAGCAATAGCAACATACTAAACGATCGGGTGCTAAGCTAATGAAATGGGTCATGTCAATCAGATCATTCCACTAATGATGTGACCTTGTTAATCAAATAACTACACCTTGTTCATGGTTAGGAAACATAACAATCTTTGATTAACGAACTAGTCAAGTAGAGGCATACTAGTGACACTAAGTTTGTCTATGTATTCACACATGTATTATGTTTCCGGTTAATACAATTCTAGCATGAATAATAAACATTTATCATGATATAAGGAAATAAATAATAACTTTATTATTGCCTCTAGGGCATATTTCCTTCACTGGCAACTCTATATAAGCCACCCCCTTCCTCAGGGACAAGGGTCGCACCTCTTAACACACA
>NC_053023.1:609321919-609334678 GCF_003073215.2 Triticum urartu
CTTTATGGCTGTTTGCGTCTCCGTGTTGAGGCCATGAGATCTAGTTATTGAGCAGATGCGGAAGTAAGTGAAGGAAATATGCCCTAGAGGCAATAATAAAGTTATTATTTATTTCCTTATATCATGATAAATGTTTATTATTCATGCTAGAATTGTATTAACCGGAAACATAATACATGTGTGAATACATAGACAAACAGAGTGTCACTAGTATGCCTCTACTTGACTAGCTCGTTAATCAAAGAAGGTTATGTTTCCTAACCATGAACAAAGAGTTGTTATTTGATTAACGGGATCACATCATTAGTTGAATGATCTGATTGACATGACCCATTCCATTAGCTTAGCACCCGATCGTTTAGTATGTTGCTATTGCTTTCTTCATGACTTATACATGTTCCTATGACTATGAGATTATGCAACTCCCGTTTCCGGAGAGAACACTTTGTGTGCTACCAAACGTCACAACGTAACTGGGTGATTATAAAGGTGCTCTACAGGTGTCTCCAAAGGTACTTGTTGGGTTGGCGTATTTCGAGATTAGGATTTGTCACTGCGATTGTCGGAGAGGTATCTCTGGGCCCTCTCGGTAATGCACATCACTTAAGCCTTGCAAGCATTGACTAATGAGTTAGTTGCGGGATGATGTATTACGGAAACGAGTAAAGAGACTTGCCGGTAACGAGATTGAACTAGGTATTGAGAATACCGACGATCGAATCTCGGGCAAGTAACATACCGATGACAAAGGGAACAACGTATGTTGTTATGCGGTCTGACCGATAAAGATCTTCGTAGAATATGTAGGAGCCAATATGGGCATCAGGTTCCGCTATTGGTTATTGACCGGAGACGTGTCTCGGTCATGGTCTACATTGTTCTCGAACCCGTAGGGTCCGCACGCTTAAGTTTCGATGACAGTTATATTATGAGTTTATGATTTTGATGTACCGAAGGTTGTTCGAGTCCGGATGTGATCACACATGACGAGGAGTCTCGAAATGGTCGAGACATAAGATTGATATATTGGAAGCCTATGTTTGGATATCGGAAGTGTTCCGGGTGAAATCGGGATTTTACCGGAGTACCGGGAGGTTACCGGAACCCCCCGGGAGGTATATGGGCCTTAGTGGAAGAGAGGAGAGGTGGCCAGAGATGGGCCGCGCCCCCCCTTGGTCCGAATAGGACAAGGAGAGGGGGCCGGCCCCCCTTCCTCCTCTCTCTCCTCTTTCCCCCTCCGCGAATCCTATTCCAACTAGGAAAGGGGGGAGTCCTACTCCCGGAGGGAGTAGGACTCCTCCTGGCGCGCCCTTGATGCCGGCGCCCCCTCCTTTGGCCTTTATATACGGAGGCAGGGGCACCCCTAGAGACACAAGTTGATCCACGTGATCATATTCTTAGCCGTGTGCGGTGCCCCCTTCCACCATAGTCCTCGATAATATTGTAGCGGTGCTTAGGCGAAGCCCTGCGACGTAGTACATCAAGATCGTCACCACGCCGTCGTGCTGACGGAACTCTTCCCCGACACTTTGCTGGATCGGAGTCCGGGGATCGTCATCGAGCTGAACGTGTGCTAGAACTCGGAGGTGCCGTAGTTTCGGTGCTTGATCGGTCGGGCCGTGAAGACGTACGACTACATCAACCAGTTGTGCTAACGCTTCCTTGTCGATCTACAAGGGTACGTAGATCACACTCTCCCCTCTCGTTGCTATGCATCACCATGATCTTGCGTGTGCGTAGAATTTTTTTGAAATTACTACTTCCCCAACAGTGGCATCCGAGCCTAGGTTTTATGTGTTGATGTTATATGCACGAGTAGAACACAAGTGAGTTGTGGGCGATATAAGTCATACTGCTTACCAGCATGTCATACTTTGGTTCGGCGGTATTGTTGGACGAAGCGGCCCGGACCGACATTACGCGTACGCTTACGCGAGTCCGGTTCTCCCGACGTGCTTTGCACTAGGTGGCTTGCGGGTGACAGTTTCTCCAACTTTAGTTGAACCGAGTGTGGCTACGCCCGGTCCTTGCGAAGGTTAAAACAGCACCAACTTGACAAACTATCGTTGTGGTTTTGATGCGTAGGTCAGATTGGTTCTTGCTTAAGCCCGTAGCAGCCACGTAAAACTTGCAACAACAAAGTAGAGGACGTCTAACTTGTTTTTGCAGGGCATGTTGTGATGTGATATGGTCAAATGATGCTAATTTTATTGTATGAGATGATCATGTTTTGTAACCGAGTTATCGGCAACTGGCAGGAGCCATATGGTTGTCGCTTTATTGTATGCAATGCAATCGCCATGTAATGCTTTACTTTATCACTAAGCGGTAGCGATAGTCGTGGAAGCATAAGATTGGCGAGACGACAACGATGCTACGATGGAGATCAAGGTGTCGCGCCGGTGACGATGGTGATCATGACGGTGCTTCGGATGGAGATCACAAGCACAAGATGATGATGGCCATATCATTCACTTATATTGATTGCATGTGATGTTTATCTTTTATGCATCTTATCTTGCTTTGATTGACGGTAGCATTATAAGATGATCTCTCACTAATTATCAAGAAGTGTTCTCCCTGAGTATGCACCGTTGCGAAAATTCTTCGTGCTGAGACACCACGTGATGATCGGGTGTGATAGGCTCTACGTTCAAATACAACGGGTGCAAAACAGTTGCACACGGAATACTCAGGTTATACTTGACGAGCCAAGCATATACAGATATGGCCTCGGAACACGGAGACCGAAAGGTCGAGCGTGAATCATATAGTAGATATGATCAACATAGTGATGTTCACCATTGAAAACTACTCCATCTCACGTGATGATCGGACATGGTTTAGTTGATATGGATCACGTGATCACTTAGAGATTAGAGGGATGTCTATCTAAGTGGGAGTTCTTAAGTAATATGATTAATTGAACTTTAATTTATCATGAACTTAGTACCTGATAGTATCTTGCTTGTTTATGTATGATTGTAGATAAATGGCCCGTGCTGTTGTTTCCGTTGAATTTTAATGCGTTCCTTGAGAAAGCAAAGTTGAAAGATGATGGTAGCAATTACACGGACTGGGTCCGTAACTTGAGGATTATCCTCATTGCTGCACAGAAGAATTACGTCCTGGAAGCACCGCTGGGTGCCAGGCCTGCTGTTGGAGCAACACCAGATGTTATGAACGTCTGGCAGAGCAAAGCTGATGACTACTCGATAGTTCAGTGTGCCATGCTTTACGGCTTAGAACGGGACTTCAACGACGTTTTGAACGTCATGGAGCATATGAGATGTTCCAGGAGTTGAAGTTAATATTTCAAGCAAATGCCCGGATTGAGAGATATGAAGTCTCCAATAAGTTCTATAGCTGCAAGATGGAGGAGAACAGTTCTGTCAGTGAGCATATACTCAAAATGTCTGGGTATAATAATCACTTGATTCAAATGGGAGTTAATCTTCCAGATGATTGCGTCATTGACAGAATTCTCCAATCACTGCCACCAAGCTACAAGAGCTTCGTGATGAACTATAATATGCAAGGGATGAATAAGACTATTCCCGAGCTCTTCGCAATGCTGAAAGCTGCGAAGGTAGAAATCAAAAAGGAGCATCAAGTGTTGATGGTCAACAAGACCACTAGTTTCAAGAAAAAGGGCAAAGGGAAGAAGAAGGGGAACTTCAAGAAGAACAGCAAGCAAGTTGCCTGCTCAAGAGAAGAAACCCAATCTGGACCTAAGCCTGAAACTGAGTGCTTCTACTGCAAGCAGACTGGTCACTGGAAGCGGAACTGCCCCAAGTATTTGGCGGATAAGAAGGATGGCAAGGTGAACAAAGGTATATGTGATATACATGTTATTGATGTGTACCTTACTAATGCTTGCAGTAGCACCTGGGTATTTGATACTGGTTCTGTTGCTAATATTTGCAACTCGAAACAGGGACTACGGATTAAGCGAAGATTGGCTAAGGACGAGGTGACGATGCGCGTGGGAAACGTTCCAAAGTCGATGTGATCGTCGGCACGCTACCTCTACATCTACCTTCGGGATTAGTATTAGACCTAATAATTGTTATTTGGTGCCAGCGTTGAGCATGAACATTATATCTGGATCTTGTTTGATGCGAGACGGTTATTCATTTAAATCAGAGAATAATGGTTGTTCTATTTATATGAGTAATATCTTTTATGGTCATGCACCCTTGAAGAGTGGTCTATTCTTATTGAATCTCGATAGTAGTAATACACATATTCATAATGTTGAAGCCAAAAGATGCAGAGTTGATAATGATAGTGCAACTTATTTGTGGCACTGCCGTTTAGGTCATATCGGTATAAAGCGCATGAAGAAACTCAATACTGATGGACTTTTGGAACCACTTGATTATGAATCACTTGGTACTTGCGAACCGTGCCTCATGGGCAAGATGACTAAAACACCGTTCTCCGGTACTATGGAGAGAGCAACAGATTTGTTGAAAATCATACATACAGATGTATGTGGTCGATGAATATTGAGGCTCGTGGCGGATATCGTTATTTTCTCACCTTCACAGATGATTAGCAGATATGGGTATATCTACTTAATGAAACAAGTCTGAAACATTTGAAAAGTTCAAAGAATTTCAGAGTGAAGTTGAGAATCATCGTAACAAGAAAATAAAGTTTCTACGATCTGATCGTGGAGGAGAATATTTGAGTTACGAGTTTGGTACATTTGAAACAATGGAATAGTTTCGCAACTCACGCCACCCGGAACACCACAGCGTAATGGTGTGTCCGAACGTCGTAATCGTACTTTATAGATATGGTGCGATCTATGATGTCTCTTACTGATTTACCGCTATCTTTTGGGGTTATGCTTTAGAGACGGCCGCATTCACGTTAAATAGGGCACCATCAAAATCCGTTGAGACGACGCCTTATGAACTATGGTTTGGCAAGAAACCAAAGTTGTCGTTTTTGAAAGTTTGGGGCTGCGATGCTTATGTGAAAAAGCTTCAACCTGATAAGCTCGAACCCAAATCGGAGAAATGTGTCTTCATAGGATATCCAAAGGAAACTATTGGATACACCTTCTATCACAGATCCGAAGGCAAGAACTTTTGTTGCTAAATTCGGAAACTTTCTAGGAGGAGTTTCTCTCGAAAGAAGTGAGTGGGAGGAAAGTAGAACTTGACGAGGTAACTGTACCTGCTCCCTTATTGGAAAGTAGTACATCACAGAAAACTGTTTCTGTGACACCTACACCAGTTAGTGAGGAAGCTAATGATATGATCATGAAACTTCAAACAAGATACTACTGAACCTCGTAGATCAACCAGAGTGAGATCCGCACCAGAGTGGTACGGTAATCCTGTTTGGAAGTCATGTTACTTACCATGATGAACCTACGAACTATGAGGAAGCGATGATGAGCCCAGATTCGCAAATGGCTTGAGACCATGAAATCTGAGATGAGATCCATGTATGAGAACAAAGTATGGACTTTGGTTGATTTTCCCGATGATCGGCAAGCCATAGAGAATAAATGGATCTTCAAGAAGAAGACTGACGTTGACGGTAATGTTACTGTCTACAAAGCTCGACTTGTCGCAAAAGGTTCGACAAGTTCAAGGAGTTGACTACGATGAGACTTCTCACCCGTAGCGATGCTTAAGTCTGTCCGAATCATGTTAGCAATTGCCGCATTTTATGATTATGAAATTTGGCAGATGGATGTCAAAACTGCATTCCTGAATGGATTTCTGGAAGAAGAGTTGTATATGATGCAACCAGAAGGTTTTGTCGATCCAAAGGGAGCTAACAAAGTGTGCAAGCTCCAGCGATCCATTTATGGACTGGTGCAAGCCTCTCGGAGTTGGAATAACCTTTGATAGTGTGATCAAAGCATTTGGTTTTATACAGACTTTTGGAGAAGCCTGTATTTACAAGAAAGTGAGTGGGAGCTCTGTAGCATTTCTGATATTATATGTGGATGACATATTATGATTGGAAATGATATAGTAATTTCTGGATAGCATAAAGGGATACTTGAATAAGAGCTTTTCAATGAAAGACCTCGGTGAAGCTGCTTATTAGCATAAGATCTATAGAGATAGATCAATACGCTTAATTGGACTTTCACAAAGCACATACCTTGACAAAGTTTTGAAGAAGTTCAAAATGGATCAAGCAAAGAAAGGGTTCTTGCCTGTGTTACAAGGTGTGAAGTTGAGTAAGACTCAATGCCCGACCACTGCAGAAGATAGAGAGAAAATGAAAGATGTTCCCTATGCTTCAGCCATAGGCTCTATCATGTATGCAATGCTGTGTACCAGACCTGATGTGTGCCTTGCTATAAGTCTAGCAGGGAGGTACCAAAGTAATCCAGGAGTGGATCACTGGACAGCGGTCAAGAACATCCTGAAATACCTGAAAAGGACTAAGGATATGTTTCTCGTATATGGAGGTGACAAAGAGCTCATCGTAAGGTTACGTTGATGCAAGCTTTGACACTGATCCGGACGATTCTAAATCGCAAACCGGATACGTGTTTACATTAAACGGTGGAGCTGTCAGTTGGTGCAGTTCTAAACAAAGCGTCGTGGCGGGATCTACGTGAAGCGGTACATAGCTGCTTCGGAAGCAGCAAATGAAGGAGTCTGGATGAAGGAGTTCATATCCGATCTAGGTGTCATACCTAGTGCATCGGGTCCAATGAAAATCTTTTGTGACAATACTGGTGCAATTGCCTTGGCAAAGGAATCCAGATTTCACAAGAGAACCAAGCACATCAAGAGACGCTTCAATTCCATCCGGGATCTAGTCCAGGTGGGAGACATAGATTTGCAAGATACATACGATCTGAATGTTGCAGACCCGTTGACTAAGCCTCTTCCACGAGCAAAACATGATCAGCACCAAGCTCCATGGGTGTTAGAATCATTACTGTGTAATCTAGATTATTGACTCTAGTGCAAGTGGGAGACTGAAGGAAATATGCCCTAGAGGCAATAATAAAGTTATTATTTATTTCCTTATATCATGATAAATGTTTATTATTCATGCTAGAATTGTATTAACCGGAAACATAATACATGTGTGAATACATAGACAAACAAGTGTCACTAGTATGCCTCTACTTGACTAGCTCGTTGATCAAAGATGGTTATGTTTCCTAACCATAGACAATGAGTTGTTATTTGATTAACGGATCACATCATTAGGAGAATGATGTGATTGACTTGACCCATTCCATTAGCTTAGCACCCGATCGTTTAGTATGTTGCTATTGCTTTCTTCATGACTTATACATGTTCCTATGACTATGAGATTATGCAACTCCCGTTTGCCGGAGGAACACTTTGTGTGCTACCACGTCACAACGTAACTGGGTGATTATAAAGGAGCTCTACAGGTGTCTCCAAAGGTACTGTTGGGTTGGCGTATTTCGAGATTAGGATTTGTCACTCCGATTGTCGGAGAGGTATCTCTGGGCCCTCTGTAATGCACATCACTTAAGCCTTGCAAGCATTGCAACTAATAAGTTAGTTGCGGGATGATGTATTACGAACGAGTAAAGAGACTTGCCGGTAACGAGATTGAACTAGGTATAGATACCGACGATCGAATCTCGGGCAAGTAACATACCGATGACAAAGGGAACAACGTATGTTGTTATGCGGTCTGACCGATAAAGATCTTCGTAGAATATGTAGGAGCCAATATGAGATCCAGGTTCCGCTATTGGTTATTGACCGGAGACGTGTCTCGGTCATGTCTACATTGTTCTCGAACCCGTAGGGTCCGCACGCTTAAGGTCGATGACAGTTATATTATGAGTTTATGATTTTGATGTACCGAAGTTTGTTCGGAGTCCCGGATGTGATCACGGACATGACGAGGAGTCTCAATGGTCGAGACATAAAGATTGATATATTGGAAGCCTATGTTTGGATATCGGAAGTGTTCCGGGTGAAATCGGGATTTTACTCGGGAGGTTACCGGAACCCCCCGGGAGGTTATGGGCCTTAGTGGAAGAGAGGAGAGGTAGCCAGAGATGGGCTGCGCGCGCCTCCCCCCTTGGTCCGAATAGGACAAGGAGAGGGGGCCGCCCCCTCCTCCTCTCTCTCTTTCCCCCCTCCGCGAATCCTATTCCAACTAGGAAAGGGGGGGGGAGTCCTACTCCCAGAGGGAGTAGGACTCCTCCTGGCGCGCCTCTCCTTGGCCGGCCGCCCCCCCTTGAGCCTTTATATACGGAGGCAGGGGCACCCCTAGAGACACAAGTTGATCCACGTGATCATATTCTTAGCCGTGTGCGGTGCCCCCTTCCACCATAGTCCTCGATAATATTGTAGCGGTGCTTAGGCGAAGCCCTGCGACGGTAGTACATCAAGATCGTCACCACGCCGTCGTGCTGACGGAACTCTTCCCCGACACTTTGCTGGATCGGAGTCCGGGATCGTCATCGAGCTGAACGTGTGCTAGAACTCGGAGGTGCCGTAGTTTCGGTGCTTGATCGGTCGGGCCGTGAAGACGTACGACTACATCAACCAATACGCTTCCGTTGTCGATCTACAAGGGTACGTAGATCACACTCTCCCCTCTCGTTGCTATGCATCACCATGATCTTGCGTGTGCGTAGGAATTTTTTTTGAAATTACTACGTTCCCCAACATCCGCAGTCACAGTTCCCGACTAGTCCGGGATGTTTATAATGCAGCGCATGTTCAAGTGATCGATGTGACTGCCAGGGGGCGTATTCGAGTCCATACCTCTTTGATGAAGGCTCGAGTGTTGTCATCTACCTTCCTCTTCGAAGACCCGCCTGGCGCAGGTGCCACTCTCTTATGAGACGCCTCCGGGGCAGCATGGCCGCCAAGCGCCTCCCCTTCGAGCACGAGACAGTGCGGTGGGTGAGGCATAACGAGGAAGCTCTTTTGGAGGAGATGCTCCCTGGGCACTTACGTGGGAAGATGGCAGGAGACCGGGGTAATCAGCTACAATGGCCACCTGTGCCTGTAGCTCGCCTGATAGAAGACCCCCTCCTTAAGCTCTACAAATATATCTGGATCCTCCTCAAAATCCGGGATCTAGGTCCCGAATATGATTCTCGGCTGTGAGCAGGGCTATAGATCCCCGCGGTGCCTTCCGCCATTCCTGTTAAAGTGGTCGGTTTGAGTCCAACTAGTTGTGCTTAATATGAGGATTGAATAAGATTCTGGATTGAAAGCTTACCCAGCTAGGGGGGTTGTACATGGAGAATCGTCCCGGCACTTAAGGCGAGTGAATTCTTCTTTCTCCCCTTTATAAAGATCCGCCAGCATGGCGGCTAGGGCGGCAAAGTCATCCGGACCCTTGCGCTGTAGCGAGATGTATCATCCTCCCTGTTGTAGTTCCACATGGGGAGTCCTCTGGATTGGAGTGGTGGACGCCTCGCGTTATGGAAATTGCCATGACCTCATCATGGATAGTCCGGATTGGGCGAGTATTTTTATCTTGTCCATTAACATCTTGACTTCGCGCTATCTTCCTCCTCGAGGCTCTAGTGTGATACGTCTCCATCGTATCTACTTTTCCAAACACTTTTGACCTTGTTTTGGACTCTAACTTGCATGATTTGAATGGAACTAACCCGGACTGACGCTGTTTTCAGCAGAATTGCCATGGTGTTTTTTGTGCAGAAATAAAAGTTCTCAGATGACCTGAACTTCACGGAGAATATTTTGAATATATAAAAAATACTGGCAAAAGAATCAACGTCAGGGGGCCCACACCCTGTCCACGAGGGTGGGGGCGCGCCCTGCCTCGTGGGCCCCCTGATGCTCCACTGACCTCAACTCCAACTCTATATATTCACGTGGGGAGAAAAAAAAGAGAAGGATTCATCGCGTTTTACGATACGGAGCCGCCAAGCCCTAATATCTCTCGGGAGGGCTGATCTGGAGTCCGTTCGGGGCTCCGGAGAGGGGAATCCGTCGCCATCGTCATCATCAACCTTCCTCCATCACCAATTTCATGATGCTCACCGCCGTGCGTGAGTAATTCCATCGTAGGCTTGCTGGACGGTGATGGGTTGGATGAGATTTATCATGTAATCGAGTTAGTTTTGTTAGGGTTTGATCCCTAGTATCCACTATGTTCTGAGATTGATGTTGCTATGACTTTGCTATGCTTAATGCTTGTCACTAGGGCCCGAGTGCCATGATTTCAGATCTGAACCTATTATGTTTTCCATGAATATATGTGAGTTCTTGATCCTATTTTGCAAGTCAATAGTCACCTACTATGTGTTATGATCCGTTAACCCCGAAGTGACAATAATCGGGACAATTACCGGTGATGACTATAGTTTGAGGAGTTCATGTATTCACTAAGTGTTAATGCTTTGTTCTGTACTCTATTAAAAGGAGGCCTTAATATCCCTTAGTTTCCAATAGGACCCCGCTGCCACGGGAGGGTAGGACAAAAGATGTCATGCAAGTTCTTTTCCATAAGCACGTATGACTATATTCGGAATACATGCCTACATTACATTGATGAACTGGAGCTAGTCTGTGTCACCCTATGTTATAACTGTTGCATGAGGAATCGCATCCGACATAATTATCCATCACTGATCCATGCCTACGAGCTTTTCATATATTGATCTTGCTTAGTTCTTCGCGTTCTGGGAACGGGGGTCCCCAGACTTGCCTGCCTGCGGCCACGCGTGGCTTTGCTGGCAGGCCTGTACGGCCATCTTCATCAACAAGGAATCAAGACCCTCGCGAGGGGCCAAGCCTTGCGAGGCGGACGACACAAGACCTCCTCAGGAGCAGCCTCACAGGCTGGCTCGTGAGGGGCGGAGAGTTCAAGGTCGGGCAAACCTCGCGAGGTTCTCGTGACGTAAGCCATGACGATCGAGACCAGGCGGGCGCCAGCGCGCAGCGTCCTTGTTTCCTCTTTGGTGCTAAGGGGGCAAGCGCAGGCGCGGAGTACCGAGGCATCAAGCAAAGGTTTCCATATTGGTGCAACGAGACCAAGACCAGAAGGACGGCAAGACGGAGGTCACCATGGAGCCCAGGACGGCGTCACCACAGAACCTTTGGCAGGCGAAGACCACCTTTTGTCAGGATAGCTTGTACTAGCTGTCCCCTTTCAAATTGGCCGTTGTTGGCTCCCTTCCCGCTCAATATTTGGGGAGAGGACCAGGGCCTCTATAAATAGGACTAGCCACCACCATAGAGGAGCGGGAGAGGGAAGAAAGATAGCATCCTCACACACAAGTTCACCAAGCACAAGAACACCTCAACCTCAGGAGGTTGTTCTTCCCCTTGTACTGTTCGACCTCAGCCCAAGAGGCAATCCACCACCACCACACTGGAGTAGGGTATTACACCACAACGGTGGCCCGAACCAGTATAAATCTTGTGTCCTTTGTTGCGAGTTCGTCGAGTTAGTTCGTGAGATCTTAGCTAAGTTAGGACATGGATCGATAGGGGGGAGATCTTCGCGCGCACCCCTAGTGTTCGAACCTTAAGGGTTTTGCCAGGAACCCGATCCGACATTTGGCGCGCCAGTAGGGGTGCGCCGGAGTCTTCCTTCGTCGGCTCGCGCTCCACCATCTCCACGCCCGCTCCCCATGGTGGGCGCCCTCCAGCTGGATCTACCGGTGCCCACGGCGGCTCGGGGGCTCCGAGCCCTTGCCCCCGCCTTGCGGCAGGTGCAGTGGCCACCCAAGTTCAAGCCGGAGATGCCGCCGCTACGACGGCGCGGCGGACCCGTCGGCTTTCCTGCTAGGCATACGAGGAGGCTGTCCTGGAGCCGGGGGCGACGACAAGTCATGGCCAACTGGTTCCATGGCCCTTGTGGGCGTGCCGCGCCTGGCTCCTCCACTTGCCGGAGTCTTCTGTCGCCACCTGGGAGGAGCTGCACGGCCTCTTCGTCACTCGCTTCGGGGAACCGGCGGCCCCCATCGTCGCAGCTCTTCTCGGCGGTTCGCAAGCACCACCCTCAGATCGGCACCAATCATGCGTACTTTCGCCAGATCGCGTCGCTTCCAAGCGCCCGAAGGGCTCCGCCCGCTCCACGTGAGACTGACCTCACCTTGCGGAGGATCATCCGTGATACGTCCATTTTGCATCATGCTTTTATATCGATATTTATTGCATTATGGACTGTTATTTCACTTTATGTCACAATACTTATGGCTATTCTCTCTTATTTTACAAGGTTTACATAAGGAGGGAGAATGCCGGCAGCTGGAATTCTGGGCTGGAAAAGGAGCAAATATTAGAGACCTATTCTGCGCAACTCCAAAAGTCCTGAAACTCCATGGAACATCTTAAAATAAATAAAGAAAAATCCTCGCCAAAGATGAAGGCCAGGGGGCCCACACCCTTCTCACGAGGGTGGGGGGCGCCCTAGGCGCGCCCCCTACCTCGTGGGCCCCCTGGTGGCTCTCCGACGTCCATCTTCTCCTATATGAGGTCTTTCGATGAGAAAAAATAAAGGAACTTTTCGGGACGAGACTCCGCCGCCACGAGGCGGAACCTTGGCGGATCCAATCTAGAGCTTCGGCAGAGCTGTTCTGCCGGGGAAACCTTCCCTCCCGGAGGGGGAAATCATCACCATCGTCATCACCAACGCTCCTCTCATCGGGAGAGGGCAATCTCCATCAACATCTTCACTAGCACCATCTCATCTCAAACCCTAGTTCATCTCTTGTATCCAATTCTTGTCTCAAAGTCCGGGATTGGTGCTAGTAGGTTGCTAGTAGTGTTGATTACTCCTTGTAGT
>NC_053023.1:609335678-609364494 GCF_003073215.2 Triticum urartu
GAGAGAGATAAGTAGATCTACCACGAGATCAAGGGCTAAACCCTAGAAGCTAGCCTATGGTATGATGTTGTATGTGTGTGCTACGGACTAAAACCCTCCGGTTTATATAGACACCGGAGAGGGTTAGGGTTACACAAGAGTCGGTTACAATGGTAGGAGATCTTGAATATCCGCATCGCCAAGCTTGCCTTCCACGCCAAGGAAAGTCCCATCCGGACACGGGACGAAGTCTTCAATCTTGTATCTTCATAGTCCTGGAGTCCGGCTGAAGGTATAGTCCGGCTACCCGAACACCCCCTAATCCAGGACTCCCTCAGTAGCCCCTGAACCAGGCTTCAATGACGACGAGTCTGGCGCGCAGATTGTCTTCGGCATTGCAAGGCGGGTTCCTCCTCCAAATTCTTCATAAAAGTTTGTAAACACCAAGAGTAGTGTCCGGCTCTGCAAAATAAGCTTCCACGTATTGCCATAGAGAGAATAATATTAACACAAATCTAATCTGCTGACGTATTCCGCAGCGTGACATCACACTACGGCCAAGCCTTTATTCGAATCGTTTTCACTTCTCCACCTCAGCGTGTTTTGCGAGGCGGTTTCCTTGGCACGTCTTGTCAAAGCAGAGATCGTGTCCCCTTTGTTTACGGGATTCTCGTTAATACGGACGTGGGTAACCCAACCGCGCCACTTATCACGGCGCTTGGGAGGCAAGCGAGTTTTACTAGGCTGGTGGGGACGCATAGTCGCATCCGCCCATATAAGGGGATAAGGATCCACCTTTTTACCTACGCCTTCTTCCTCCTTTGCCTATCCATCTTCTGCGCACCCGAGCTCCAGCGCCCAAGCCCGCACTTCCTACCTCAACCTCTCCAACAATGTCCGGAGCGGGAGGCAAGTGGATGGTCTCCTCCGTCACGGAGGGCCATGTCAAAAGGTAAGGAAGGCCGGATACTTGTCCAAAGACATCGCGCACCGGCTTCCTGAGGAGGGGCAGCTTCTCCCCACCCCAAGGCCCCATGAGAGGGTAGTATTTCTTCCCCACTTCCTCCGCGGACTGGGTTTTCCTCTCCACCCATTTGTCCGCGGGCTCATGTTCTACTATGGCCTAGATTTCCACGATCTGGCCCCGAACTTCATCCTCAATATCTCGGCGTTTATCGTCGTGTGCGAGGCTTTCCTCTGCATTCGCCCCCATTTCGGCCTCTGGCTCAAGACCTTCAACGTCAAGCCAAAGGTGGTGCGCGGCAACCAGGCGGAGTGCGGAGGTGCCATGGCGGGCAAAATTGCCAACGTCCTATGGCTCGAGGGCTCCTTTGTGGAGACCTTGAAGGGGTGGCAGTCAGGGTGGTTTTACATCACCGAGCCACGCGATCCGAAGTGGATCGCAGCCCCTGAATTCCGATCCGGACCCCCTACGCGGCTCACGTCCTGGAAGGAGACGAGCTTGTCGTGGGGCGACGAAGAAGAGTTGACCGGACTGCAAAAATGCATCCAGTCCCTGGTGAACAAGCAGCTCAAGCTTGTCAACGTAATCCAGGTCATGCTCGTCCGCCGGATCCTTCCGTGTCAAGAACGGGACTTCAATTTGTGGGAGTTCAACCCGGCGCAGCACCGAACTCTGAGCAGGCTCTTCGACACGACGTACGAAGATGTCTGGAGGGGGCTAACCAAAGGCGCCGAGGCTCCCACATCCGCCTCCGAAGACCGCGGATTCAGCTCGCAGCGTCCTGCTGGCGAGGTAAGATATTTCCATCTTTTACAGGATGTTAAGTTTTTTCATAGTTTGACTCTATGCGGGATCTAAACTCCCTCACCTTTGACAGGATTGGCGGGAGAAGTCCGGACAGATTAACTGTCCGGCTCCCTTGCCCGAAGACCCAGCCCCTGCTCTCCTAGAGAAGCTGCTGGTTCCGGCACCTTATGTGGTGCCGGAGAAGAAGGCCAAGAAGAAGAAGGCCACGGGGACTCGAAAGAGTTCCCGGCATATGGTGGTGTCGGACTCGTCGTCGACGAGTCCGAGACGCACTCCTCCCGTGAAGACGAGGAGGAGGAAGAAACCTCTCCCCCTCCAGCGGGGGGAGGAAAGAAGAGGAAGGCCGCCCCCAGTAGGGGAGGCCGAAGGGTCCAAGAAGAGGAAAACCCCTCCGCCGGACTACGCCCCCCGCCGACGAGGACGAAGAGGAGTGGCCGGACAGGGCCAAGCGTCCGGCGAAATCGTAAGTGTTCGGATACCAGAGTAACTCGTGATATTCCTTTTGTTGCACAGCTTTCCCTAATGTCGGATATAATCATGCAGTCCCGCCCAAGGACGGGCTCGACGAGTCGTCGAGCGGCTCCCTGGATTCATCGGACGTGAATTCAGTTCCGCCCGCTGCTTCCCCCTGTGCTGCGGATGACGCCGAAGTGGCGTCGCGACAAGCTCCGGGGCGAGAGGAGGTGGTCCAGGAGGAGCCGCGAGGCGACCTCCCGGACTCCAGGAGTGAAGGGGACAAGACCCCCCTGGGCTCCAAGTCCGGCTTTAAGCCGGACACTGCGCCGGAATCATCAACGGTTCCGGACCGCGGTAGGCGAACTCCTGCCAAGAGGAGCAAGCCTACTGAGCCGGCGTCCTCCGTCCAACCGGAGGCGCCGGACAATCTGCTGGAGGAGCTTAAGGGCGCCTCCATCGACGAGGAGCACCGTGCCATCATGAGTACGGTGGTCCAGAAGGTTCGGTCCGCCAAAAGCGGACTGACTGAAGCTTGTGCTAGCCTTCTAACAGGCTTCGAGGTAAGTAAAAATATGTAAAAATATTACCGTATAGACAGTAGCCCCTGATGCTCTGTTTGGCGTTCGGAAAGAAAAGCCGAATAGAGGATCTATTAAATATCGCAGGAGTCTAACTAAAAAGGAGTCAATATACGTATGCAGGCTTCGCTGCTGGCCACCGCCGCACTGACTGCGGAGGTGGGTGCCCTGAAGCAGGGCCTCGAGCGGACCGAGCAAGAGCTCGGCCTTGCCAAACGGCAGCTCGAGGAGAAAGAAGGTAAGAGATACCTTATAGAAAAAATGCCTATAGGAAGGCGCAATTGCAAAAAATGACAGGAGTATACTGCTTATTGTAGGGGCCACAACTGAGGTGGCGACCCTCAAGCAGGCGCTGTCCGAGGCCGAGAAGAAAGCGGCCACGGAGCGCGCCGAGCGGGAGAAATTTGAGGCGCAGGTCGGCGAGGTGCGGCAAGAGCTTCAGGTTCTCATGCAAAAACATGAGAGTTTGGAGCTCGACTCGAAGACGCGAGCGTCCGAGCTTGCTGCGGCCCTTAAAACTGCCAAATCTGCCAAGGCCGAAGCCCAGAAGGCCCTCCAGGAATTGGATGCGGTGAAAAAGATAGCGGCGGGTAAGGCATTCTATATGCAAAGCAGACATATAAAAGTAAACTACTTGTTACTTACCCGAATCCGGAGCTCTCCAGGGGCATTCGCAGATCTTCCCCGCAGCGTATCCGATGCCGCCGCATTCTACCGAGCCGAGGAAGGCAGCTCGACGGAGAAGGTGTTCTGGTCTCAGTACGCTGAGGCCGGACACCCTGTGCCCTTGAGCGACCAGCTGAAGCAGCTGGTCGAGCTCCACAAGGCGGCCGAACAGGCCCTGAAGGGCTTCATAGTTCGGCTGTGGCCTGGAGAGGCCCTGCCTGGGAGCTACTTCGGACTGGTGCGGCGGCTGGTGGAGGCTTGTCCAAGGCTCGAGGTCATCAAGCGCTCCGTCTGCATCGAAGGTGCCCGTAGGGCCCTTGCCCGTGCAAAGGTGCACTGGGGTAAGCTGGACGGTGAGAAGCTTGTGAAGGACGGGCCGCCGCCGGGGAAGGAGCATCGCAAGCCCGAGAACTATTACAAGGATGTTCTTGCTGGTGCCCGCCTTGTGGCGGATGAATGTACCAAGGATGTAATTTTTGAATGAACTCGCTCGTGTTATCCTGTGCGCTGAAAACTTGTTCATATGCGCTAAGCAATGCTTGAATTTAAAATATTACTTTCTGTGCGGCCGTTTATCAAAAAATTGAGAGATGGCCAGTCGTCGGCTTCTGCCCCCATGCCACTAGTGCTGGGGTGTTCGGGATAAACCTGAGCGCTCTTTTTCCCATGATTGGGTCCGTCGAGGGAGGCGCTCAGCACAACGAACAAGGCAATCGGACTATAATGCTTGAACACTCTCACTTAGCCATAGAACTCTATAATTTTAAATTTCGGCGAAGCCCCTAGTATTCGGAAGACCGAGTTCGGGGCGCTATCCACGCCTTGGCCGGACAAAGCCGTTCCTCGCTCGAAGCGGCATAAGTCTTTAAGGACTCGAAAAACCTCTCGAACAGCGACCGGTCTCTCGCCTCATCATGACAGTCAGTTTTAGCTTTCTCTCCACTGAGGTGCTCGGCCCAGCTCAACTGGGGCACAATCGCAGTAGGTTCTCCTAGTGCTACCTTAGCCGATATAGCGGAACGTAAGGCACCAAAACATAGGAGCCGGGCAAACCCAACTATTGACCCAAATCATGATTCGGAGCCGATGCATATAGTGCTATAAGTTCGGGGTGCCGCACTTGTGAAAGTGTACGGACTTCTCACACCATATTGATGGGTACTGAAGCCCCTGGCGTATTTGCCGTACCACAGTGTACGGATAACATGTTATTAATAAACATATATATAAAAAGGGTAATGCAAAAAATAGACAAAAAGCTATGCATTGTTTATAGAAAGGCTGCTATGAAAGCGGAACGATACAAATAGTGCGATAAGCAAAATAAATTGGACTATTTAACATGTCCTGGCCAGGGGCAGGCCGCGGAATTGTATTAAAAAACAGGTATACTGCTCGCAATAGAGACCACCTGGGAGTTCCATAATGCGGCGTGGCTTGTCTGCTTCCCTGGATCTTGCATCGTTTGTGCGGCAGTTGAATTGCCGAACGGGTCGTCCGAAGTATGGAGTCCTGAGAGTAAGAGAAAAAAAAGAAGGAATCCGGCAGCCCCTGGTGCGGTTTAAGCCGTATTTCGGGCGTGCCGTGATAGTGCCCCTTCCCCTGTGCCCATGGTATTTCAAGAGCGTAGTTATGTACGCGAAGCACTGGTTTCGCTATATCGCGAGGGCTAGGGTTGGGGCCGCATTGCTACGCTAGCTCAGAACGTGCCAGGCGGTCTTGTTGTAGGGTACTCCGGGCGCGCTTGACAGTGTCCGGCTTTTTGAAGGCCGAACTGGAGAACTGCCTAGAGAGGCTGCTTTGTACTTCTGCTGCGAGCGCTGCCGTGTGCTCCTCCGTTCGGAGGGAGCGTTCAGTGTTCCCATTGACCGTGATTACTCCTCTAGGGCCTGGCATCTTGAGCTTGAGGTATGCATAGTGCGGTACCGCGTTGAATTTTGCGAATGCGGTTCGCCCGAGCAGTGCGTGATAGCCACTACGGAACGGGACTATGTCGAAGATTAACTCCTCGCTTCGGAAGTTATCCGGAGATCCGAAGACCACTTCCAGTGTAACTGAGCCTGTACAGTTGGCTTCTACACCTGGTATGACGCCTTTAAAGGTCGTTTTGGTGGGCTTGATCCTCGAGGGATCTATGCCCATCTTTCGCACTGTATCCTGGTAAAGCAGGTTCAGGCTGCTGCCGCCGTCCATGAGGACTCTTGTGAGATGAAATCCGTCAATGATTGGGTCTAGAACCAATGCGGCGAAGCCGCCGTGAGGGATGCTAGTGGGGTGGTCCCTTCGATCAAAGGTGATCGGGCAGGAGGACCATGGGTTGAACTTTGGGGCGACTGGCTCCATCGCATATACGTCCCGTAACGCACGCTTCCGCTCCCTCTTGGGGATGTGGGTTGCGTATATCATGTTCACCGTCCGCACTTGCGGGGGAAATCCCTTCTGTCCACTGTTGTTCGGCGGCCTGGGCTCCTCCTCGTTGTCGCTATGCAGCCCCTTGTCTTTGTTTTCGGCTCTTAACTTGCCTGCCTGCTTGAACACCCAACAATCCCTGTTGGTGTGATTGGCTGGCTTTTCGGGGGTGCCATGTATCTGGCACAAGCGGTCGAGTATTCGGTCCAAACTGGACGGGCCCTGAGTTTTTCTTTTGAATGGTTTTTCCGTTGACCGGATTTGTAGCCTCGGAATCCGGCATTAACTGCCGTATCCTCGTTGTTGTCGCTGTTAACGCGGCGCTTTTGTTTGTTCCGACGCGACCTGTCACTTTTGTCCTTGGTATTCGAATTACCATGTTCTTGGTTAAGTTGTTACTGCGAGCTAGCCAGCTGTCTTCTCCCGCGCAAAAGCGGGTCATGAGTGTCGTGAGGGCTGCCATAGATTTCGGCTTTTCCTGTCCCAGGTGCCGGGCCAGCCACTCGTCACGGATATTATGCTTGAAGGCCGCTAAGGCCTCTGCGTCCGGACAGTCGACTATCTGGTTTTTCTTTGTTAGGAACCGTGTCCAGAATTGCCTGGCCGATTCTTCTGGCTGCTGAATTATGTGGCTTAGGTCATCGGCGTCCGGTGGTCGCACATAAGTGCCCTGGAAGTTGTCAAGGAATGCGGCTTCCAGGTCCTCCCAAGAACCGATTGAGTTTGCTGGCAAGCTGTTAAGCCAATGCGGGCCGGTCCCTTAAGTTTGAGTGGGAGGTATTTGATGGCGTGTAGATCATCGCCGCGGGCCATGTTTACGGGTTTGAAGCCCTCAGGGATTTTATGATCCATTACTTCATCTGTGAAGCATAGTGGGTGTGCGGCGCCTCTGTATTGGGCTATATCACGACGCAGCTCGAAGGAGCTTTGTCTGTTGAGTTCGGCCCGGCCGGATTCATTGCGTCCGGAGTGACGATCACCGTCACGTGCCGTGGGGCGCCTGCGCGATCCGTAGATCGATCTTGTTTGCCTTGCCTTGTCCTCCAGGATGTCGCGCAGGTCGGGCGCATTTTCCCGTGCCTTAGTATGCTTGACGCGGTGCCGGGGCATGGCTTGAGTGGAGGGCCAAGAGGCCTCTCTGTCGCGGCCACGAGGTGGCCGGTCGGCCATGTCATGCGCTGGTGATGTAGGTGCTTCCTCCTCTAGTCGGGGTAGCAGCCTGCGCTTTGGGTAACTCTTGGAGGGGCGTTCGAGTTCATACTCTTCGGCCGCAAGGACTTCAGTCCATCTGTCAGCTAGCAAATCCTGATCAGCTCTAAGCTGTTGCGCTTTTTCTTGAGGCTGCTTGCCGTGGCCATGAGCCTGCGTTTAAAACGCTCTTGTTCGGCAAGATCCTCTGGCACGACGAACTCGTCATCGTCGAGGCTTGCCTCGTCTTCGGAGGGAGGCGTATAATTATCGTCCTCAACCTCTTGGTCCGCCGCCCTCTCGTGAGGGCTGGCTTCTCTGTCCTCCTGTGCCGAATTTTTGCTGGAGGGGGTGTTCTTCGGCGCTATCCGGAGTAGTATTATCTCCCGTGCCGGAATCACCGTTTTTGCTTTGGCGGGATTTAGAGCGGCGCCGCTGACGCCGGCGCTTGGGCTGTTTCTTAGAGGTATCGTCCCCCGCTGTTCCATCGCCATCTCCATCCTTTGGAGTGTCCACCATATATATGTCATATGACGAGGTGGCCTTCACGCCCTACAGGTGCTGGTTCTTGTTCGTCTCCTGCATCGTCGTCCATGCCGTCGATGTCTTCGGAGTCGAAGTCAAGCATGTCGGTTAAGTCGTCGACAGTGGCTACGAAGTGGGTGGTGGGTGGGTTTTGAATTTCTTCATCGTCCGTATCCCAACCTTGCTGACCGTAGTCCGGCCAGGGCTCTCCTGATAAAGAGAGAGACTTTAGAGAATTCAGGATGTCGCCGAAGGGCGAGTGCTGAAAGATGTCCGCGGCGGTGAACTCCATTATCGGCGCCCAATCGGATTCGATCGGCGGGGGCGCGGGGGGCTCGGAGTTCGGAGAGGAATCCGGCTCCTCGGAGTCACGGGCCATGCGGAGTGCGGGGCTGGAGTTCGGCTCGATCGCCTCTGAGATCGCAGCCCCTGAGGCAGCGTCCAACCGCTGATCCTCGATTGGCGCAGTGGGCTCTCCGAATCAATGGTCGGAACCGATGCGTGTGCGGCCTCCAAGGCGCTGTTCGGCGGCAGAGCTATATCATGCCCATCGAGACAGTGCGGCACGCTTGGCTGTGGCTCGAATCCGTCGAAGATCAAGTCCCCGCGGATGTCAGCCGTGTAGTTTAGGCTTCCAAACCTGACCTGATGGCCAGGGGCGTAACTTTCGATCTGCTCAAGGTGACCAAGCGAGTTGGCCCGCAGTGCGAAGCCGCCGAAGACGAAGATCTGTCCGGGGAGAAAAGTCTCACCCTGGACTGCATCGTGGTTGATGATCGAAGAAGCCATCGGGCCTGAAAGCGACGACACAGAGGAACTCTCAATGAAAGCACCAATGTCGGTGTCAAAACCGGCGGATCTCGGGTAGGGGGTCCCGAACTGTGCGTCTAGGCCGGATGGTAACAGGAGACAAGGGACACAATGTTTTACCCAGGTTCGGGCCCTCTTGATGGAGGTAAAACCCTACGTCCTGCTTGATTAATATTGATGATATGGGTAGTACAAGAGTAGATCTACCACGAGATCAAGGAGGCTAAACCCTAGAAGCTAGCCTATGGTATGATTGTTGTATGATGTGTTCTACGGACTAAAACCCTCCGGTTTATATAGACACCGGAGAGGGTTAGGGTTACATAGAGTCGGTTACAATGGTAGGAGATCTTCATATCCGTATCGCCAAGCTTGCCTTCCACGCCAAGGAAAGTCCCTCCCGGACACGGGACGGAAGTCTTCAATCTTGTATCTTCATAGTCCAGGAGTCCGGCTGAAGGTATAGTCCGGCTATCCGAACACCCCCTAATCCAGGACTCCACTCAATCCCCAAGCTTAATTCTTGCTCGTCCTCGAGTAGGTAAATGATAAAAACAGAATTTTTGATGTGGAATGCTACTTGGCATAATTTCAATGTAATTCTTCTTAATTGTGGTATGAATATTCAGATCCGAAATATTCAAGACAACAGTTCAATATTGACATAGAAATAATAATGCTTCAAGCATACTAACTAAGCAATTATGTCTCTTCAAAATAACATGGCCAAAGAAAGTTATCCCTACAAAATCATTTAGTTTGGCTATGCTCTATCTTCACCACACAAAGTATTTAAATCATGCACAACCCCGATGACAAGCCAAGCAATGGTTTCATACTTTTGGTGTTCTCAAACTTTTTCAATCTTCATGCAATACATGAGCGTGAGCCATGGACATAGCACTTTAGGTGGAATAGAATGGTGGTTGTGGAGGAGACAAAAACGGGGGAAGATAGTCTCACATCAACTAGGTGTATCAACGGGCTATGGAGATGCCCATCAATAGATATCAATGTGAGTGTGTAGGGATTGCCATGCAACGGATGCACTAGAGCTATAAGTATATGAAAGCTCAACAAAAGGAACTAAGTGGGTGTGCATCCAACTCGCTTGCTCACGAAGACCTAGGGCATTTTGAGGAAGCCCGTCATTGGAATATACAAGCCAAGTTCTATAATGAAAAATTCCCACTAGTATATGAAAGTGATAACATAGGAGACTCTCTATTATGAAGATCATGGTGCTACTTTGAAGCACAAGTGTGGTAAAAGGATAGTAGCATTGTCCCTTCTCTCTTTTTCTCTCATTTTTTTATTTGGGACTTTTTTTATGGCCTCTTTTTTTTCGTCCAGAGTCTCATCCCGACTTGTGGGGGAATCATAGTCTCCATCATCCTTTCCTCATTGGGACAATGCTCTAAAAATGATGATCATCACATTTTTATTTACTTACAACTCAACAATTACAAGTCAATACTTAGAACAAAATATGACTCTACGTGAATGCCTCCGGCGGTGTACCGGGATATGCAATGAATCAAGAGTGACATGTATGAAAGAATTATGAACGGTGGCTTTGCCACAAATACAATGTCAACTACATGATCATGCAAAGCAATATGACAATGATGGAGCGTGTCATAGTAAACGGAACGGTGGAAAGTTGCATGGCAATATATCTCGGAATGGCTATGGAAATGCCATGATAGGTAGGTATGGTGGCTGTTTTGAGGAAGGTATATGGTGGGTGTATGATACCGGCGAAAGGTGCGCGGTATTAGAGAGGCTAGCAATGGTGGAAGGAAGAAAAGTGCATATGATCCATGGACTCAACCTTAGTCATAAAGAACTCATATACTTATTGCAAAAATCTACAAGTTATCAAAGCAAAGTATTACACGCATGCTCCTAGGGGGATAGATTGGTAGGAAAAGACCATCGCTCGTCCCTGACCGCCACTCATAAGGAAGACAATCAATAAATAAATCATGCTCCGACTTCATCACATAACGGCTAACCATACGTGCATGCTACGGGAATCACAAACTTTAACACAAGTATTTCTTAAATTCACAACTACTCGACTAGCATGACTCTAATATTACCATCTCCATATCTCAAAAGAATTATCAAGTATCAAACTTCTCATAGTATTCAACACACTCATAAGAAATTTTTTATTAATCTTGAATGCCTAACATAATTAAAGCAAATTACCATGCTGTTTTGTACGACTCTCAAAATAATCTAAGTGAAGCATGAGAGAACAATAGTTTCTATAAAACAAATCCACCGACGTGCTCTAAAAGATATAAGTGAAGCACTAGAGCAAAAACTATATAACTCAAAAGATATAAGTGAAGCACATAGAGTATTCTAACAATTTCCGAATCATGTGTGTCTCTCTCAAAAGGTGTGTACAGCAAGTATGGTTGTGGAAAACTAACAAATAAATACTCAAATAATAGAAGACGCTCCAAGCAAAACACATATCATGTGGTAAATAAAAATATAGCTCCAAGTAAAGTTACCGATGAAAGTAGACGAAAGAGGGGATGCCTTCCGGGGCATCCACAAGCTTTGGCTTTTAGGTGTCCTTAGATTATCTTGGGGTGCCATGGTAATCCCCAAGCTTAGGCTCTTTCCACTCCTTGTTCCATAATCCATCAAATCTTTTACCCAAAACTTGAAAACGTCACAACACAAAACTTAAAGTAGAAAATCTCGTGAGCTCCGTTAGCCAAAGAAAACAAAACACCACTTCAAGGTACTGTAATGAACTCATTATTTATTTATATTGGTGTTAAACCTACTGTATTCAAACTTCTCTATGGTTTATAAACTATTTTACTAGCCATAGATTCATCAAAATAAGCAAACAACACACGAAAAACAGAATCTGTCAAAAACAGAACAGTCTGTAGTAATCTGTAGCTAACGCAAGATCTGGAACCCCAAAAATTCTAAAATAAATTTATGGACGTGAGTAATTTATCTATTAATCATATTCAAAAAGAATTAACTAAATATCACTTTCCAAATAAAAATGGCAGCAATTCTCGTGAGTGCTAAAGTTTCTGTTTTTTACAGCAAGATTAAAAAGACTTTCCTCAAGTCTTCCCAACAGTTCTACTTGTCGCAAACACTAACTAAACACAAAAAACACAACCAAAACAGAGGCTAGATAAATTATTTATTACCAAACAGGAGCAAAAATCAAGTAATAAAAATAAAATTGGGTTGCCTCCTAACAAACGCTATCGTTTAACGCCCCTAGCTAGGCATAAAAGCAAGGATAGATCTAGGTATTGCCATCTTTGGTAGGCAATCCAGAAGTGGCTCTCATAATAGATTCATAAGGTAATTTAATTTTATTTCTAGGGAAGTGTTCCATGCCTTTTCTTAATGGAAACTGGAATCTAATATTCCCTTCCTTCATATCAATAATTGCACCAATCGTTCTAAGGAAAGGTCTACCAAGAATAATAGGACATGAAGGATTGCAATCTATGTCAAGAACAATAAAATCTACGGGCACATAATTCCTATTTGCAACAATAAGAACATCATTATTTCTTCCCATATTTTTCTTAATAGTGGAATCCGTAAGGTGCAAGTTTAAAGAGTAATCATCAAAATCACGGAAACCTAGCAAATCACACAAAGTCTTTGGAATCATGGAAACACTAGCACCCAAATCACACAAAGCATAGCATTAATGAACTTTAATTTTATTTTTAATAGTATTTTACCACTCATAATAAAGTTTTCTAGGGACAGAAACTTCCAACTCAAGTTTTTCTTCATAAGATTGCATCAAAGCATCAACGACATGTTTAGTAAAAGCTTTATTTTGACTATAAGCATGAGGAGAATTTAGCACGGATTGCAACAAGGAAATACAATCTATCAAAGAGCAATTATCATAATTAAATTCCTTGAAATCCAAAATAGTGGGTTCATTAATATTTAAAGTTTTGACTTCTTCAATCCCACTTTTAACAATTTTAGCATCAAGATCTAAAGAATCCGAATTCTTGGAACGCCGTCTAGGTAAAGGTGGATCATATTCAGTCCCATAATTATCAAGATTCATATTACAAAACAAATATTTAATAGGGGACACATCAATAACTTCTAGATCTTCATCTTTATTATCATGGAAACTAGAAGAACACGCTTTTATAAAGAAATCTTTCTTAGCACGCATCCTAGCGGTTCTTTCTTTGCACTCATAAATGGAAATTCTCATGGCTTTGAGAGACTCATTTATATCATGCTTAGGTGGAATAGATCTAAGTTTCAAAGAATCAATATCAAGAGAAATTATATCAACGTTCCTAGCCAACTCATCAATCTTAAGCAATTTTTCTTCAATCAAAGCATTGAAATTCTTTTGTGAAGTAATAAATTCTTTAATATTAGATTCAAAATCAGAGGGAATCTTATTATAATTTCCATAAGAATTGTTGTAGGAATTACCATAATTACTAGAGGAATTACTAGGATACAGCCTAGGATTAAAGTTTCCTCTATACGCGTTGTTACCAAAATTATTCCTACCAACAAAATTCACATCCATAGATTCATTATTATTCTCAATCAAAGTAGACAAAAGCATATCATTAGGATCAGAAGAAACACTTTTATTAGCAAATAGTTTCATAAGTTCATCCATCTTTCCACTCAAACAATTAATTTCTTCTATCGCATGCACTTTCTTATTAGTAGATCTTTCAGTGTGCCATTGAGAATAATTAACCATAATATTATCTAGGAGTTTAGTAGCTTACCCTAAAGTGATTTCCATAAAAGTGCCTCCCGCGGCCGAATCTAAAAGATTTATAGAAGCAAAATTCAATCCAGCATAAAAAATTTGTATAATCATCCACGAATTCAAACCATGTGTAGGGCAATTACGTATCATTAATTTCATGCTCTCCCAAGCTTGTGCAACATGTCATGATCAAGCTGCTTAAAATTCATAATATCGTTTCTAAGAGAGATGATCTTAGTGGGAGGAAAATAGTTAGAGATAAAAGCATCTTTGCACTTATTCCATGAATCAATACTATTTTTAGGCAAAGACGAAAACCAAGCTTTAGCACGATCTCTAAGCGAAAAAGGAAATAGCTTCAATTTAACAATATCATTATCCACATCTTTATTCTTTTGCATATCACATAAATCAACGAAGCTATTCAGATGGGTAGCGGCATCTTCACTAGGAAGGTCGGCGAATTGATCTTTCATGACAAGCAACAAAGCAACATTGATTTCACAAGATTCAGTATCGGTAAGAGGAGCAATCGGAGTGCTAAGGAAATCATTGTTGTTGGTATTGGTGAAGTCACACAATTTAGTATTATCTTGAGCCATCATGATAGGCAAGCAATCCAACACACAAGCAAACAAGAGACAGGCAAAAAGAGGCAAATAGAGAAAGAGAGGGAGGATGGAGAGAGAGGGCGAATAAAACGGCAAGGGTGAAGTGGGGGAGAGGAAAACGAGAGGCAAATGGCAAATACTGTAATGCGTGAGATAAGGGTTTGTGATGGGTGATACGTCCATTTTGCATCATGCTTTTATATCGATATTTATTGCATTATGGACTGTTATTTCACTTTATGTCATGATACTTATGGCTATTCTCTCTTATTTTACAAGGTTTACATAAGGAGGGAGAATGCTGGCAGCTGGAATTCTGGGCTGGAAAAGGAGAAAATATTAGAGACCTATTCTGCGCAACTCCAAAAGTCCTGAAACTCCACGGAACATCTTAAAATAAATAAAGAAAAATCCATGCCAAAGATGAAGGCCAGGGGGCCCACACCCTGCTCATGAGGGTGGGGGCGCCCCCCTAGGGCGCCCCCCTAGGGCGCCCCCCTACCTCGTGGGCCCCCTGGTGGCTCTACGACGTCCATCTTCTCCTATATGAAGTCTTTCGATGAGAACAAAATAAGAAGGAACCTTGGCGGATCCAATCTAGAGCTCCGGTAGAGCTGTTCTGCCGGGGAAACTTCCCTCCGGGAGGGGGAAATCATCACCATCGTCATCATCAACGCTCCTCTCATCGGGAGAGGGCAATCTCCATCAACATCTTCACCAGCACCATCTCATCTCCAAACCCTAGTTCATCTCTTGTATCCAATTCTTGTCTCAAAGTCCGGGATTGGTGCTAGTAGGTTGCTAGTAGTGTTGATTACTCCTTCTAGTTGATGCTAATTGGTTTATTTGGTGGAAGATCATATGTTCAGATACTATATGCATATTACTACCCCTCTGATTATGAACATGAATATGCTTTGTGAGTAATTACGTTTATTCCTGAGGACAAGGGAGAAGTCTTGCTATTAGTAGTCATGTGAATTTGGTATTCGTTTGATATTTTGATAAGATGTATGTTGTCTAGCCTCTAGTGGTGTTATGTGAACGTCGACTACATAACACTTCACCATTATTTGGGCCTAGAGGAAGGCATTGGGAAGTAATAAGTAGATGATGGGTTGCTAGAGTGACAGAAGCTTAAACCCTAGTTTATGCCTTGCTTCGTAAGGGGCTGATTTGGATCCATATGTTTCATGCTATGGTTAGGTTTACCTTAATACTTTTGTTGTAGTTGCGGATGCTTGCAATAGAGGTTAATAATAAGTGGGATGCTTGTTCAAGTAAGAACAACACCCAAGCACTGGTCCACCCACATATCAAATTATCAAAGTATCGAACGCGAATCATATGAATGTGATGAAAACTAGCTTGACGATATTCCCATGTGTCCTCGGGAGCGCTTTTCCTATTATAAGAGTTTGTTCCGGCTTTTCCTTTACTACAAAAGGATTGGGCCACCTTTCTGCACTTTATTTACTTTTGTTACTTGTTGCTCGTTACAATCTATCCCGTCACAAAACTATCTGTTACCACTTATTTCAGTACTTGCAGAGAATACCTTGCTGAAAACCGCTTATCATTTCCTTCTGCTCCTCGTTGGGTTTGACACTCTTACTTATCGAAAGGACTACGATAGATCCCCTATACTTGTGGGTCATCAAGACTTTTTTCTGGCGCCATTGCCGGGGAGTGTAGCGCCTTTGGTAGGTGGAATTCGGTAAGGAAAAATTTATATAGTGTGCTGAAATTTACTGTCACTTGTTACTATGGAAAGTAATTCTCTGAGGGGCTTGTTCGGGGTATCTTCACCCCATCCAGTAGAGCAAAGAGTTGCTCCTCAACCTACTGAACCTATTGAAAATGAAACTCCTTTTGAATTTCCTTCGGGTATGATGGAAAAACTGCTAGCTAACCCTTTTACAGGAGATGGAACAAAGAATCCTGATGAACACTTAATATATGTGGATGAAGTTTGTGGATTATTTAAGCTTGCAGATATACCCGATGATGTTGCCAAGAAGAAGCTCTTCCCTTTATCTTTGAAGGGAGACACATTGATATGGTATAGGCTATGTGATGATATGAGATCATGGGACTATAAAAGATTGAAGTTGGAATTTCATCAAAAGTATTACCCTATGCATCTTGTTCATCGTGATCGCAATTATATATATAATTTCTGGCCTCGCGAAGGAGAAAGCATCGCTCAAGCTTGGGGGAGGCTTAAATCAATGTTATATTCATGCCCCAATCATGAGCTCCGAGAAATAATTATGCAAAGTTTTTATGCTCGGCTTTCTGAAACAATCGCACCATGCTCGATACTTCTTGTGCTGGCTCTTTTATGATGAAGACTATTGAATTCAGATGGAATTTATTGGATAGAATTAAACGCAACTCTGAAGATTGGGACCTCGACGAAGGTAAGGAGTCAGGTATGACACCTAAGTTTGATTGTGTTAAATCTTTTATGGATACCGATATTTTCCGTAAGTTTAGCACTAAATATGGACTTGACTCTGAGATAGTAGCTTCTTTCTGTGAATCTTTTGCTACTTATGTTGATCTCCCTAAGGAGAAGTGGTTTAAATATCATCCTCCCATAGAAGTAAAAGTAGCTGCACCTATTAAAGTTGAAGAAAAGACTGTCACTTATAATGATCCTATTGTTCCTACTTCTTATGTTGGGAAACCACCTTTCCCTGTTAGAATAAAGGATCATGCTAAAGCTTCAACTGTTGTTCGTAAAAGCAATATTAGAACTTATACACCTCCTGAGCAAGTTAAAGTAGAACCTAATATTGCTATTGTTAAAGATCTCTTGTCTGATAATATTGATGGGCATGTTATTCAGTTCGAAGGTGAAACTGCTAGAATGCTAAACCTTGTGCTAAAGATAAACATAGACCTATGGTAGGCGTGCCTGTTATTTCTGTTAAAATAGGAGATCATTGTTATCATGGCTTATGTGATATGGGTGCTAGTGCTAGTGTTATACCGCATACTTTATACGAAGAAATTTAAGCATGAAATTGCACCTGCTAAGTTAGAGGGTATTGATGTCACAATTAAACTTGCCAATAGAGATACTATATCCGCGATGGGAATTGTTAGACATGTTGAAGTCTTGTGTGGGAAAACTAAATATCCCGCTGATTTTCTTGTTCTTGGTTCCCCACAAGATAGCTTTTGTCCCATTATATTTGGTAGACCCTTCTTGAACACGGTTAATGCTAAGATAGATTGCGAAAAGAATGTTGTTACTATTGGCTTGGATGATATGATTCATTAGTTTAATTTCTCTAAATTTAGTAAACAACATCGTGAGGAAGAATTGCCTAGTAAGGATGAAATTATTGGTCTTGCTTCTATTGTTGTACCTCCTAGTGATCCTTTAGAACACTATTTGCTAGACCATAAAAATGATATGTTCATGAATGAAATAAGGGAAATAGATGAAGTATTCTTTAAACAGGAACCTATTCTGAAACACAATTTGCCTATTGAAATTTTAGGGGATCATCCTCCACCCAAGGGTGATCCTGTGTTTGAGCTTAAACCTTTGCCTGATAATCTTAAATATGCTTATCTTGATGAAAAGAAGATATATCCTGTTATTATTAGTGCTAACCTTTCAGAGCATGAAGAAGAAAGATTATTGAAAACTCTGAAGAAGCATCGTGCTGCTATTGGATATACTCTTGATGATCTTAAGGGCATTAGTCCCACTCTATGTCAACATAAAATAAATTTGGAAGCAGATGCCAAACCAGTTCGTGATCCTCAATGACGTCTGAATCCTAAAATGAAAGAAGTGGTAAGAAAAGAAATACTAAAGCTTCTGGAGGCAGGTATAATCTATCCCGTTGCTGATAGTGAGTGGGTAAGTCCTGTCCATTGTGTCCCTAAGAAGGGAGGTATTACTGTTGTTCCTAATGATAAAGATGAATTGATTCCACAAAGAATTATCACAGGTTATAGGATGGTAATTGATTTCCGCAAATTAAATAAAGCTACTAAGAAAGATCATTACCCCTTACCTTTTATTGATCAAATGCTAGAAAGATTATGCAAACATACACACTATTGCTTTCTAGATGGTTATTCTGGTTTCTCTCAAATACCTGTGTCGGCTAGAGATCAATCAAAGACTACTTTTACATGCCCTTTTGGTACTTTTGCTTATAGACGTATGCCTTTTGGTTTATGTAATGCACCTGCTACCTTTCAAAGATGCATGATGGCTATATTCTCTGACTTTTGTGAAAAGATTTGTGAGGTTTTCATGGACGACTTTTCCGTCTATGGTTCTCTTTTGATGATTGCTTGAGCAATCTTGATCGAGTTTTGCAGAGATGTGAAGAAACTAATCTTGTCTTGAATTGGGAAAAGTGCCACTTTATGGTTAATGAAGGTATTGTCTTGGGGCATAAAGTTTCTGAAAGAGGTATTGAAGTTGATAAAGCCAAGGTTGATGCTATTGAAAAGATGCCATGACCCAAGGACATCAAAGGTATAAGAAGTTTCCTTGGTCACGCCGGATTTTACAGGAGGTTCATTAAGGACTTCTCAAAAATTTCTCGGCCTCTGACTAATTTATTGCAAAAAGATATACCATTTGTCTTTGATGATGATTGTGTAGAAGCATTTGAAATACTTAAGAAAGCATTAGTCTCTGCACCTGTTGTTCAGCCACCTGATTGGAATTTACCCTTTGAAATTATGTGTGATGCTAGTGATTATGATGTAGGTGTTTTTCTAGGGCAAAGAGTTGATAAGAAATTAAATGTTATTCATTATGCTAGTAAGACTCTAGACAATGCTCAAAGAAATTATGCTACTACTGAAAAAGAGCTTTTAGCAGTTGTATTTTCTTGTGATAAGTTCAGATCTTATATTGTTGATTCTAAAGTAACTATTCAAACTGATCATGCTGCTATTAAATATCTTATGGAAAAGAAAGATGCTAAACCTAGACTTATTAGATGGGTTCTCTTGCTACAAGAATTTGATTTGCATATTGTTGATAGAAAGGGAGCTGAGAACCCCGTTGCAGATAAATTGTCTAGGTTAGAGAATATTCTTGATGACCCACTACCTATTAATGATAGCTTTCCTGATGAACAATTAAATGTTATAAGTACTTCTCGTAGTACTCCATGGTATGCTGATTATGCTAATTATATTGTTGCTAAATTTATACCACCTAGCTTCACATACCAACAAAAGAAAAAGTTTTTCTATGATTTAAGACATTACTTTTGGGATGACCCACATCTTTATAAAGAAGGAGTAGATGGTGTTATTAGACGTTGTGTACCTGAGCATGAACAGGAACAGATCCTACGCAAGTGTCATTCCGAGGCTTATGGAGGACACCACGCTGGAGATAGAACTGCACATAAGGTATTGCAATCTGGTTTTTATTGGCCTACTCTCTTCAAGGATGCCCGTAAGTTTGTTTGTCTTGTGATGAATGTCAAAGAATTGGTAATATTAGTAGATGCAAGAAATGCCTATGAATTATTCACTTGTTATTGAACCATTTGATGTTTGGGGCTTTGATTATATGGGACCTTTTCCTGCTCCTCTAATGGATACACACATATTTTAGTTGCTGTTGATTACGTTACTAAGTGGGTAGAAGCTATTCCAACAGTAGTGCTGATCATAACACCTCTATTTAAAATGCTTAAGGAAGTTATTTTTCCGAGGTTTGGAGTCCCTAGATATTTAATGACTGATGGTGGTTCACACTTTATTCATGGTGCTTTCCGTAAAATGCTTGCTAAATATGATGTTAATCATAGAATTGCATCTCCTTATCACCCACAGTCTAGTGGTCAAGTAGAGGTGAGCAATAGAGAGCTCAAATTAATTTTGCAAAAGACTGTTAATAGGTCTAGAAAGAATTGGTCCAAGAAACTTGATGATGCATTATGGGCTTATAGAACTGCATACAAAAATCCTATGGGTATGTCTCCGTATAAAATGGTTTATGGAAAAGCATGTCACTTACCTCTCGAACTAGAACATAAGGCATATTGGGCTATTAAAGAGCTTAACTATGATTTTAAACTTGCCGGTGAGAAGAGGTTATTTGATATTAGCTCACTTGATGAATGGAGAACCCAAGCTTATGAAAATGCCAAGTTGTTTAAAGAAAAAGTTAAAAGATGGCATGACAAAAGGATACAAAAGCGTGAGTTTAATGTAGGTGATTATGTATTGCTATACAACTCTCGTTTAAGATTTTTTGCAGGAAAACTTCTCTCTAAATGGGAAGGCCCCTATGTTATCGAGGAGGTCTATCGTTCCGGTGCCATAAAAATCAACAACTTCGAAGGCACAAATCCGAAGGTGGTAAACGGTCAAAGAATCAAACATTATATCTCAGGTAATCCCATAAATGTGAAACCAATATTATTGAAACCGTAACCCCGGAGGAATACATAAGGGACACTTTCCAGAACGTTTCAGACTCCGAAAAGGAATAGGTATGTGGTACGGTAAGTAAACCGACTCCAAAACAATTTTTAAGGCAATATTTCTCCGTTTTGGAATATTTAGAAAAATAGAAAAATAAGTAGCAGTCCGGGAAGGACACGAGAGGGTGGTGGGCGCGCCCCCCCTGGGTGCGGCGCCCCCTACCTCGTGAGCACCTCGTGTGCCTTCCGGACTCCGTTTTCTTGCACGATACGTATTTTGGTCGGTAAAAATTCATTATATAAACCTCTCGAAGGTTTTGACTCCCGTATCACGCAAATCTCCTCTGTTCTTGTTTCGAGCTATTTTTCTGACAGATCTAGATTATCATGACGTCCCCAAGTGCTTCCAAGGACAAGTTCTTCGAGAAGGTCATCAACCCTTACCTCGCGGAGGTGCTGCGACACCCTCAAACCATTGAGATGCGTGATGGGTTGTTGCACATCCGCGATGTTGAGGGACCAAAGGGAACCGGAAGCGTGGAGACGAGGCTCGAAGCAATGGAGCAACAAATTTTCAAGTGTCAGGGGATGGTGGAGCGTGGAATCAACGCTAGCCACACGATGCTCGCGGAGTTCACTAACAACTACAAGCCGGATGCCAAGAACACCGAGGAGGCCATCTTCAAGCTATATGAGAAGATCGAGCACCTCCAAGCCCAAATCTATGACCTGCAAAACCAAAACTGTGAGTATGAATATAGATTCAAAAGAATGAGTTTGGCTGCAGATTCGAGGATTCCGGAGACTCGATCATCCTTCTATGATGGTGAACCTATGCCTTGGAAGATGGATGACAAGCCCGCATCATCAACAACACCTCCACCTTCTTCACCAACCAAGGAGATATAATCACATGGGTATGGGCACTCCCCTTGGCAACTGCCAAGCTTGGGGGAGGTGCCCCGGTATCGTATCACAATCACAACTCCTATCTTTACCGTTTTTCTTAGTTCGATCCTATTAGTAGTATCTTGATCTAGTAGAATAAAGTTTATGGCATGATCTAGTTTTGAGTTTTGCTTTATGATCTCTCTATGTAATCGAGTCCGTGAGCTATATATAATAAAGATTAGTGTTGAGTCAAGGGCTTGATTATTTTGCCATGATCTTGGGTGAATAAAAGAAAAGAGAAAAAATAAAAAGAAACAAAAAGTTCATATTGATCTTATTGAGAGTAATGACTTCACATAGAAAGAGTATGATGATTAAAAGTTGTTGGGAGTTGGCAGACATAGCTTTGGTCATTGTTGCAATTAATAGGAAGTAATAAGGAAAGAGAGGTTTTCACATATAGATATATTATCATTGACATCTTTTATGATTGGGAGCACTCATTAAAATATGACATGCTAAAGAGTTGATGTTGGACAAGGAAGACAACGTAATGAGTTATGTCTTTCTTATATCTGAGATAAAGTATGTTGTCATGGATCCTCTAACTTGTTGAGCTTGCCTTTCCCCCTCATGCTAGCCAAATTCTCAGCACCAAGTAGAAATACTACTTGTGCTTCCAAATACCCTTAAACCAGTTTTGCCATGAGAGTCCACCATATCTACCTATGGATTGAGTAAGATCCTTCAAGTAAGTTGTCATCGGTGCAAAGCAATAAAAATTGCTCTAAATATGTATGATTGATTGGTGTGGGAGAAATAAGCTTTATACGATCTTGTGATGTGGAAGTAATAAAAGCGACAGACTGCATAATAAAGGTTCATATCACAAGGGGCAATATAAAGTGACGTTCTTTCGCATTGAGATTTTATGCATCCAACCATAAAAGCGCATGGCAACCTCTGCTTCCCTCTGCGAAGGGCCTATCCTTTATTATTATCTTCTACCTTATGCAAGAGTCATGGTGATCTTCACCTTTTCTTTTTCATTTTATCCTTTGGCAAGCTCAGCATGTTGGAAAGAACATGATATATATATATATATATATATATCTAATTGGATGTAGGGGAGCATGAACCATTATTGTTGACATTACCCTTGAGGTAAAAGGTTGTGGGGCAAAACTATAAGCCCCTATCTTTCTCTGTGTCCGATTAAAACTCCGTAACCACAAGTATCGCGTGAGTGTTAGCAATTATGGAGGACTAAATGATAGTTGAGTATGTGGACTTGCTTTTTAGCTCTGACATAGACTCTTTCCGATGTTATGATAAATTGCAATTGCTTCAATGACTGAGATTATAGTTTGTCGAGCCCAATAAGGTTTATGATTTATACTTTTGCATTGTGAATAGATCATCACTTGAACATAAGTAATCATATGACAAAATCTATATAGTTGCTGTTCTAAGAATAATCATGATGCCTTCATGTCCGTATTTTTATCGACACCTCTATCTCTAAACATGAGTGGACATATTTTGATTCGGCTTTTCGCTTGAGGACAAGCGAGGTCTAAGCTTGGGGGAGTTGATACGTCCATTTTGCATCATGCTTTTGTATCAATATTTATTGCATTATGGTGCTGTTATTCACTTTATGTCACAATACTTATGGCTATTCTCTCTTATTTTACAAGGTTTACATAAGGAGGGAGAATGCCGAGCTGGGAATTCTGGGCTGGAAAAGGAGCAAATATTAGAGACCTATTCTGCGCAACTCCAAAAGTCCTGAAACTCCACGGAACATCTTAAAATAAATAAAGAAAAATCCATGCCAAAGATGAAGGCCAGGGGGCCCACACCCTGCTCACGAGGGTGGGGGGCGCCCCCCCTAGGGCGCGCCCCCTCTACCTCGTGGGCCCCCTGGTGGCTCTCCGACGTCCATCTTCTCCTATATGAAGTCTTTCGATGAAAAAAATAAGAAGGAACTTTTCGGGACGAGACTCCGCCGCCACGAGGCGGAACCTTGGCGGATCCAATCTAGAGCTCCGGCAGAGCTGTTCTGTCCGGGGATACTTCCCTCCGGGAGGGGGAAATCATCACCATCGTCATCACCAACGCCTCTCATCGGGAGAGGGCAATCTCCATCAACATCTTCATCAGCACCATCTCATCTCAAAACCCTAGTTCATCTCTTGTATCCAATTCTTGTCTCAAGTCCGGGATTGGTGCTAGTAGGTTGCTAGTAGTGTTAATTACTCCTTGTAGTTGATGCTAGTTGGTTTATTTGGTGGAAGATCATATGTTCAGATCCTATATGCATATTATACCCCTCTGATTATGAACATGAATATGCTTTGTGAGTAGTTACGTTTGTTCCTGAGGACAAGGGAGAAGTCTTGCTATTAGTAGTTCATGTGAATTTGGTATTCGTTCGATATTTTGATGAGATGTATGTTGTCTAGCCTCTAGTGGTGTTATGTGAACGTCGACTACATAACACTTCACCATTATTTGGGCCTAGAGGAAGGCATTGGGAAGTAATAAGTAGATGATGGGTTGCTAGAGTGACAGAAACTTAAACCCTAGTTTATGCGTTGCTTCGTAAGGGGCTGATTTGGATCCACATGTTTCATGCTATGGTTAGGTTTACCTTAATACTTTTGTTGTAGTTGCGGATGCTTGCAATAGAGGTTAATCATAAGTGGGATGCTTGTTCAAGTAAGAACAGCACCCAAGCACCGGTCCACCCACATATCAAATTATCAAAGTATCGAACCGAATCATATGAACGTGATGAAAACTAGCTTGACGATATTCCCATGTGTCCTCGGGAGCGCGTTTCCTATTATAAGAGTTTGTTCGGCTTGTCCTTTGCTACAAAAGGATTGGGCCACCTTGCTGCACTTTATTTACTTTTGTTACTTGTTGCTCGTTACAATTTATCCCGTCACAAAACTATCTGTTACCACTTATTTCAGTACTTGCAGAGAATACCTTGCTGAAAACCGCTTATCATTTCCTTCTGCTCCTCGTTGGGTTCGACACTCTTACTTATCGAAAGGACTACGATAGATCCCCTATACTTGTGGGTCATCACTTACCTCTTGAACTAGAACATAAGGATTATTGGGCTATTAAAGAGCTCAATTATGATTTCAAACTTGCCGGTGAGAAGAGGTTATCTGACATTAGCTCACTTGATGAATGGAGAACCCAAGCCTATGAGAATGCCAAATTATTTAAAGAAAAAGTTAAAAGATGGCATGACAAAATAATACAAAAGCGTGAGTTTAATGTAGGTGATTATGTATTGCTATACAACTCTCGTTTAAGATTTTTTGCAGGAAAACTTCTCTCTAAATGGGAAGGTCCTTACGTTATCGAGGAGGTCTATCATTCCGGTGCCATAAAAATCAACAACTTCGAAGGCACAAATCCGAAGGTGGTGAACGGTCAAAGAATTAAACATTATATCTCAGGTAATCCTATAAATGTTGAAACCAATGTTATTGAAACCGTAACCCCGGAGGAATACATAAGGGACACTTTCCGAACGTTTCAGACTCCGAAAAGGAATAGGTATGTGGTACGGTAAGTAAACCAACTCCAAAATAGTTCTAATGGCAATTTTCTTCCTTTGGAATATTTAGAAAAATAGAAAAATAAGAAGCAGTCCGGGAAGGACACGAGCGCCCCCTACCTCGTGGGCACCTCGTGTGCTCTCCGGACTCCGTTTTCTTGCACGACACGTATTTTGGTCAGTAAAAATTCATTATATAATCTCCCGAAAGTTTTGACCACCGTATCACGCAAAAAATTCATGTTCTTGTTTCGAGCTGTTTTCCGCCAGGGTTATCAAAGCCAAGCATCATGTCGTTTTCACGCAAAGAATTGCATGTGAGTTTTCATGAACTATTATTCTTGACATTACCCTTGAGGTAAAATGTTGGGAGGCAAAACTATAAGCCCCTATCTTTCTCTGTGTCCGATTAAAACTCCATACCCATAAGTATTGCGTGAGTGTTAGCAATTGTGAAAGACTATATGATAGTTGAGTATGTGGACTTGCTGAAAGGCTCTTATATTGACTCCTTCCTATGTTATGATAAATTGCAATTGCTCCAATGACTGAGATTATAGTTTGTTAGTTTTCAATGAAGTTTATGATTCATACTTGAAATTGTGATTGCATTATTACTCTAGCATAAGAGATCATATGACAAGAATTATATAAGTAGTTGTTCTAAGAATGATCATGATGCCCTCATGTCCGTATTTTATTTTTATCGACACCTCTATCTCTAAACATGTGGACATATTTTTCGATTTCGGCTTTCGCTAGAGGACAAGCGAGGTCTAAGCTTGGGGGAGTTGATACGTCCATTTTGCATCATGCTTTTATACCAATATTTATTGCATTACGGGATGTTATTACACATTATGTCACAATACTTATGCCTATTCTCTCTAATTTTACAAGGCTTACATAAAGAGGGAGAATACCGGCTGATACGTCTCCAATGCATCTATAATTTTTGATTGCTCCATGCTATATTATCTACTATTTTGGACTATATTGGGCTTTATTTTACACTTTTATATTATTTTTAGGACTAACCTATTAACCGGAGGCCCAGCCCAGAATTGCTGTCTTTTGCCTATTTTAGTGTTTCGGAGAAACAGAATATCAAACGGAGTCCAAATGGAATGAAACCTTCGGAAATGTGATTTTCTCATCAGATAAGATCTAGGAGACTTGGACCCTCCATCAAGAAAGCCATGAGGCGGCCACGAGGGTGGAGGGCGCCCCCCCCAAGGGCGCGCCCCCTGCCTCGTGGGCCCCTCGAAGCTCCACCGACGTACTCTTCCACCTATATATACCTACGTACCCCCAAACGATCGGAGACGGAGCCAAAAACCTAATTCCACCGCCGCAACTTTCTGTATCCACGAGATCCCATCTTGGGGCCTGTTCCGGAGCTCGGCCGGAGGGGGCATCGATCACGGAGGGCTTCTACATCATCATCCATAGCCCCTCCATGAAGTGTGAGTAGTTTACTTCAGACCTACGGGTCCATAGTTAGTAGCTAGATGGCTTCTTCTCTCTTTTTGGATCTCAATACAATGTTCTCCCCCTCTCTTGTGGAGATCTATTCGATGTAATCTTCTTTTTGTGGTGTGTTTGTTGAGACCGATGAATTGTGGGTTTATGATCCAGTCTATCTATGAATAATATTTGAATCTTCTCTGAATTCTTTTATGTATGATTGGTTATCTTTGCAAGTCTCTTCGAATTATCAGTTTGGTTTGGCCTACTAGATTGGTTGTTCTTGCCATGGGAGAAGTGCTTAGCTTTGGGTTCGAATCTTGCGGTGTCCTTTCCCAGTGACAGAAGGGGCAGCAAGGCACGTATTGTATTGTTGCCATCGAGGATAACAAGATGGGGTTTTATCATATTGCATGAAACTATCCCTCTACATCATGTCATCTTGCTTAAGGCGTTACTCTGTTTTTAACTTAATACTCTAGATGCATGCTGGATAGCGGTCGATGAGTGGAGTAATAGTAGTAGATGCAGGCAGGAGTCGGTCTACTTGTCTCGGACGTGATGCCTATATACATGATCATACCTAGATATTCTCATAACTATGCTCAATTCTGTCAATTGCTCAACAATAATTTGTTCACCCACCGTAGAATACTTATGCTCTTGAGAGAAGCCACTAGTGAAACCTATGGCCCCCGGGTCTTCTTTCTCATCATATCAATCTCCATCACTTTATTATTGCTTTGCTTTTACTTTGCTTTTACTTTTACTTTGCATCTCTATACCAAAAATACCAAAAATATTATTTATCATCTCTATCATATCTCACTTTCATAAGTGACCGTGAAGGGATTGACAACCCCTAAGCGCGTTGGTTGCGTTGAGCTATTGTTTTTGTGTAGGTACGAGGGACTCGCGCGTAGCCTCCTACTGGATTGATACCTTGGTTCTCAAAAACTGAGGGAAATACTTACGCTACTTTGTTGCATCATCCTCTCCTCTTCGGGGAAATCCAACACAGTGCTCAAGAGGTAGCATGAGTTCGTCCTGCGCCTGCTGGAAAAGAAAAAGGACAAACTCAAGCCGAAGTGGGGGGGTCCCTTCCTCATCAATGAATTTCTCATCGAAGGAGCGTACAGCCTACGTGATGCATCAGACAATCGCTTAGAGACGAACCCGTGGAATGCTGCCAGACTCCGAAGATTCTATGCCTAGAGTCATACTCTTTGTCCGCCTTATTCTCCCTTTGTATCCATTTTCTTTCTCTTTAAATTTTTCTCCGGCTCTATAGCTCTTGTGCGGCTAAACCGCACACCTATGACATACACGTCCTTAAATGTATACGCTCATAATACCCGGGGGCTTCTTTTACAAGAAGCTTATTATTATTTTCCGAGCATCAAGCTCACCACATATGTGTCCTTTCTTCATATGTACCTTTTCTTCGCCATTATATGCACCGTTATGACTTAAGTTTTTGCCAAGCTGGGTTGCCTGGCTCCTGTGCATATGCCCTACGTTCTCATTTGTTCGGCTAGGGCATAAAGGGAGCACCTCTTTTTTGTTACAGCTGGGTCATCCGGACTTGTACCTCAGACTAGGTGAAGCCGAAAGCTAGCGTTCTTAAGGGAATATTTGGTCGGTGGACTAAAGACGTTATACCCTAATTACACTATGAATCCCCATATGTACGTATACTATGATTCTTCAATCATAGTTCGGGCATGCATGCTAATGCATGTTCACCCAGGGAAAGGAACCCTTAACGGAACTATTCTCCCTGGAAGATGTTTCTTACAATCAACAAGTAATATAACATAGCTAGTCGGATACAACTTGTCTGTCCAAGCAACTATGACCCCTACACCTAGTTTCCACGCATACCCCGGTCTATATTACCGCTCCGGTATTCGGAAACACTCCGCACCTTCGGACCCGGAGGTCGAAGCAAAAAGGTCTTCCGTGACAATCGTTTTACAAATCCGGCTAGGGACAAATTTTTCAATTGAAGTACATAGTCACTTGGACTCAAAAACCGCTTCCTCTATCCGCGATCTAACAGGCTGTCTAGCTTACAATCCTATTGGGAAAATTTGGGGGCTATCATTACTTGGTCATATGCCAAACTAACTGGAATTTCTTGTCCATCTGACCCCCGAGGTATGACCCAGGCCATATGATTCAGATCAAGCTTGGTGTACCGTGTTTTTACCATGGCCCAGGCCTCTAGCGCACCTTCTCGGTAGGCTGATATCTTCCATAATCGAAAGCGCCGCCGAGATCCTTGGAATAGCTTCAAAAGCTCCTCCATGCTTCCTGGAGGGGAGGCGGATGGCCACAAAGCCTTGGCAACACTCCGCATTGCTTGCCGAGCTCGCTCGTGCACTTGGGACAGCTCTTGCAGCAGATCGACTGGAGATCCGGACATTTCCTCTTCGGGACGACCAGTCAGCATAGCTGTAGACATAAATCTGTCAGTTCATTTTTTGCTGAATTACACGGAGGTAAGTTCAAAAGCATACTGAATATGCCGCCTCATAGCCTCCTATTTTCCTCTATGGCGTCAGCTAGTTGGGCTCGTACATCTTTTAGATTTTCGCCCAGCAGGGTGTTGGAATCCTGTAATTTGTTCTTATCATCCCTGACTCGTGTCAGCACACGTTCGCTGGCGGCA